>NW_008332087.1:2058627-2059748 GCF_000622305.1 Nannospalax galili
ATCTCAGAATCCTTGAAAATGTTTCCTTTGAAGTTGATTGGTATTCCATAAATTAGCATTCTCATTCCACTGGCTCTTGGCTTCTGAAATTATGGGATGAGTCAGAACAGCAGTTCATTGAGTCCGAAACCTCCCCGTTCCTAGTATTTTCTCCTGTTGTCTTGGTTATTTAGTGTAAAGGACAATTTAATTTTTAAGTAATAAATAATAGTTCTCAGAACTTAATGGAAATTTATAACAAAAATACATGGCAACTATGAATATAATAAAATGTTGGGTTGGGACTGATGACAGGGCACTGAGCTGGAAGCTATTTCTAGGTGGAGAAAGTGACTATTATATTAGTTCTGTGGCCAGATCTGTTCTGAGGTAACATCCTTTTCCATTTTGGGTTAAGAATAAATCATTCCACCATGAAGTACTCCAACACCAGAACTAACAAAAACAAATGATTAGGGGACAAGACATGGCATTTTAAGTAATCTTTAAACCCTCAGGCTATTTTGTTATGAGAATTTCTGGATACCTCATTTCATGAGTTTTACAACAGCAACCAGGAAATAAATCAATTTAGGGTAATTTGTACTAGAAAAGGAAGATTTTTAGTAAAATTGACCTCAATTAGATGAAAATTATCATCTGATGAACAATAATGGTAATAATAGAAAATGTGAAATAAGTTAATACACATCCTTGGCCAGAGTTTTTAAATGTCACGGAACTTGGAATGATGCCTGCAAATGTGAGCAATGTGCTAATTCCAAAAGGTTCAAATTAAGTTTAAAACACAATTAGCCCTACACGAGTCAGATGGCGCCCTGCTTATCCCTTGTCTTTCTTTATATTAATGCTGCTTAAAATCCTTGGGTCCATATCACAGTAGAATGTTGTGTCTTTACTCAAAAGACAAGGGAACTGTAAGAGATTCTTACTAAAGTATATTTGGTTATGAAAAGATCAAAATTTAACAAAATGGCTAGCACATACAGTATTGATAATTCATTACAAGTTCCATTTTCTTTTTTTTTTTTTTTTTTTTTTTTTTTTTTTTTTTAAAAAAAAAAAAAAAAAAAAAAAAAAAAAGAGGACGATAAATCTTTCACTGTGATATATCAAAATAA
>NW_008332087.1:2059787-2060721 GCF_000622305.1 Nannospalax galili
CTCCCAAGTGCTGGGATTAAAGGTGTTCGCCACCACACCCAGCCTATTTTCCTTTTATAAATATTTGATTACGTTGACAAAATGTGATTGAAAGAGCACTATAGGAAGATGGCCCAGGCTTGGTGGCACTTTCGTATAATCTCAGCACTTGGGAGACTGAGAAAGAGGACCTAGAATTCAGTACAAGCCTCAGCCACATAGCAAGACCCTGTCTCAGACAAATAAACAAAACCCCAGAATGCAAAATAAACAAAGAAAACAAAAGCAGCAAGATGACTCTTGCACATTTTCTTATACCTGTTTCGCAAATCACACATCATCCTCTGTATAGGTGTAATATTTAAATGCTAATTTAGTGTAATCGTAAAAATTGTTGTAAATTATTTCGCACGCACAATGATAAAGAAGCAAAAGCTCTGTATTGAGCTAAAAGAGTGAATTTCCCAGGATGAGCATATACTTCATTAAGCCAGTTTTTGTAAAATCGTGTAAACATTAAAATATTTATTTCCATGTCACATTTCCATTTTAGTGGGACAATATAAATCATTGCTGGTTAGCCCAAAAAAATTTCATGGCAATAATATTTTTTTGAACTCACAGAGATCTGTTTGCCTCTGACTCCCAAGTGCTGGGATTAAAGGCATGCACTACCACACTGGGCTCAATTGGTAGTAGCATTTTTAAAACGAATATGCATACTTTTTTGGGTTATTTTTGTCTTGGTTTTTTGAAACAGGATCTTACTTTGTAGCCCAGGCTGGCCTAGAACTTGTTATATAGCCCAGGCTGGCTTGAACTGTCTTCCTGCCTTACCCTCCCCAGTGCTGGGATCATAGACACCACACTAGGCCAAAAGATAAAATTAACTTTGATAATGTCTTGTATTAAATATACCAAAATTTTACTCCAATATAATAAATATAAAATATTT
>NW_008332087.1:2061933-2085134 GCF_000622305.1 Nannospalax galili
ATTCCAGAGTATTTGGTCTAGAAACCACCTTGGATATTTGAATGTTTTTAAAGCTCTTCAGAGGACTCTAATACATAGCAAAATTCAAGGCAAATTTCATTAATATGAATTTTAAAATTACTATTAAAAGTTACTATTAAAATTAGCAATTGTTCTAATATTTTGTTTGCTTATAGTTACTTGCTTATATAAGCATTTGAAATCAAACTGAAATATACTAATGATAGTCTGTGTATAACATTTATTGTAAGTGGACATCACTAGTATATTTTAAAACAATTAACATTTGGTAATAAAATTTTGATGCTTTGTTAATAAGGCCACAAGTTCAAATGTAACATGGATGATTTTGGGTCACAATCTAATTAATACCGGCACTTGATGTGAATTATTGATCAGTGACAGACTTCTGTGTAAGTTCTGTCAGGGAGGAAAGCCCTTTCCTCTACCCTGTTAGGTTCATCATTTAGGACCTGTAAAGCTGAAATTTAATGATAAATGGGAAAATGAAGTTTATTCATATGCATATGAGAACACACAGATAAAGAATGACTCTTAATATCTAAAGATGTAAGTTAATATGCAAGACTTTATAAGAAGGTAAAAAGAACAAGTGAACAAGTGGATTTCTAGAAGAACCCAGAAGAAAAACCACAATTTATTTTTCTACTTATTTTAATGACTTAGTTTATTTCTTTTTTGAGACAGAGTCCTGCTGTGCTTCCCAGATTGTACTCCTGGGCTCAGGTGATCCTCCTGCCTCAGCCTCTCAAGTACCTGGGGTAATAGACATGTATCACTGTGCCTGAACAAACAGAGATACAAACTTGTGATACTGTTTGTTTACAGAGGTGAAAATGGTCTTTTATATCTTTTGACTCATGATGGTAAAACTCCCCTGCAAATGGAATTCATGACACTGTGATTCCCAGTAGATTCTGCTTTTGTGGTGGTTTCAATGAGAATGTCCCCCAAAGGCTTCATGTATTTGAACATTTTGTCCCAGTTGGTGGCTCTGTTTTGGGAGGTCTTAGAAGGTGTGGCCTTGATGGAAGAAGCACATCACTGGGGGCAAGCTTAGAGAGTTCTTAAGCCTTGCAGGATTTCCATTCACATCTCTGCTTCCTGTGCCCGCTTGAAGATGTGAGGGCTTAGCTTCTGCTCATACTCCAGCCACCTCTGTCTTCATACCTCTCAGCCATGATGGATTCTTGCCCCTTTGGAAATGTAAGCTAAATAAACTCTTCCTGTTATAAGTTCCCTTCATCATGGTGTTTTATCACAGCAACAGAAAAGTAACTAGAACATGGTTACCCTGGAACAACAGAGTTCTGAGACTTCTTTCCATATCTGCTGGGTCTCCAATGCCTTTATTTGAAAAAGTCTTCATTGCTAGGGTCTCAGGGGAGTCTCTGTAGTTCTCAGGATTTTTCCATTCTAAAATTGTTTAGCAAATCTTATAACCATAACCAGGAAAGTACTTCTAAGGTAGATATGGTGGCCCCCACCTGCTATCCCAGCATCCAAGCAAACAGCAGGGAGACTAGGAGAAATGTGAGTTCCAGATCAGCCTGGGCTATGTAGGTGACCCCAGTGAGAATGAGGAGGGGGCTGGCAGTAGGCCATGAACTCTTTCTAGCAGTCTATGTTTACATTTATTTGGTGTGTTAGTTCTTATGTCCAATATGCTATAGCATAACAACCAACCTGCATTCATGATAAATATTTCCCGTCATGTTTTCTATTCTACCAATTATTGACTCTGAATCTAATACATCAGGTACAGCTAAGAGTACTAAACAACTAACCATCCCAAGACTTAGTGGCTTTAAATCAATCACTGTCAGTCTAATAGGCAAGTTGAAACATATCAAGTATAAGAACAAGGAGTTTATTCAAGCCAAAATGAGGAATTTCATTGGGGAGAGAACATGAATAAAGAATAACTGCTTCCAAAATGATTCCAAGGGGTCTGGGTTTTAATCGTTGTTTTTTTTTTTTTTTTTTTCTTAAAAAAAAAAAAAAGAACAAGGATGTTACAGCAAATTATTTGGTACAACAATGGTTAACAAGAACAGCACAGGACATCCTCGGTCACTTATGCCACACATTCTAGGTTAGATACATAACAGGAAAAGGCTTTTTCATTGAAGTTATTTATTATGTTTATGACATCAAAAATTCCACAGAAATGTGCTCTACTGGGTCAAGATGACCTGAGTGACTATGGTCACAGGCCTCATGTTTATTCTAAAGCTAAAGAATGCATGACTCCATTGCTGTACCATGCTAAGTACATCTTTAAAAAGATGTGCTCTTCTCATCTTTTATTACCTTCTTAAACCTATTGATCTGCTGAAGCCACCACTAACTTCTCCTTGAACTCTCTTAAGCAGCAACTCTTAGATGGTGGGTTACCTGGAGGCTGAGGGTTCTAACAGAGCCTCAAATGAGTTCTGCTCCAGGTGGTCACTGAGCTAAGAGCAAAGCTGGGCTAGGGTGCTGACTGACAGTGAGAGACTACATGGGACAGGAAAGTGCAAGCATAGCTAGTTTTATGGGGAAGACTTGGCTCATGGTGGGAGACCCTCCAAAGGGCATGGATATACGGATTAGTGCATCCAGGCTACATGCGTAGTGTATGTTCAGTTAGTCTAGTCGTGTTTTATTGTGTTTCTTTCTCCTGCTCTCACTCTGCAGTGTTTCCGTAATTTTTGCAATGTCAAACTTTTAAAATTAGATTTCTCCTTCAAGTTTTATTTGTATTCCTTTTTAAAGGATTACACTTTTCCAGCTACTTTTAAAACCTCTTCTTAAGATTTGACTATGTGGATAATTAACAAAAATGAATATAATCTTTGGTCAACAAGCAGTAAATATATGCAATAGGGTGAAAAGACTTTGCATTTTCTCGAGTTCTAAAAAGTTGTAAATGCTGTACTTATTGTCAAAATTCTAAAGTTAATTTCAAAGAGATAAAATAAGTGTTCATTTGCAGATATTGACAATATGTGCTTTCTGTCTGCTCAGTGATCACTTGAGGCTGACCCTTTGTCATTTGTGCTTTTTATTACTTTTCTTCATTATTGGTAGTTGAATTCACTGTGTGAAAACTTTCTTAGTTGTCTTTTGGGGAAAACATACCTAGATCCTTTACTCCAAGCATTACAGGAAAAGAATTGTACTTTACCAACTGGCAATATGACTAAGCTTTGGTTTAAAACAGAAAATAAGTATTTTCTCTTCTCTAGGATTACTTATTTGGTGCCTGTAGAGTTTCCAGAAACCTATAGAATATTTTTTTCTTTTTCCCTTTAAACAGGCATTGTAAATTATTTGTTGCTCGATTAAAACCTTATGCTAGCAAATTACAGTTCATAGAGATTTGAATTACCATGCAATGTTTTGCGCCAACATAAGGAAATGACAAAAAACAGACTAAGAAAACACTACCTGGCTATGTTATGTTTTTTGCCCTTTTGAAAAAGTTTACCACTGTGTAAATCATCACAACGAGGAAAAGGCTAAACTGTCTTCTGTAGCTGGAGAAGATGCTCTTCTCCATCAAATCTTGGACTAGAAGCCCTATGAGTTCTAATTCACCCAAGGTAAGTTTCCTAGTTTGAGGAATACAGGATACCAGTGTGACCGAAGATCACCATATGCCACCAGCCCTCCTTGCATTGTTTTTTCTCAGAACCAAGCTCTCAAATAGAATTCAAGTGAAAGGGGTTTATTTGGCAGTGGTTCAAGAGAATGCTGGTGGTAAAGTAGGGAAGTGAAACACCAAAGGGGAAGCAGCCAAGTACCATCTGCCCCATGCTGGGGACTCTGGGAGCTGGCATAGACCACACTCAGCAGGTCCTGATGAAGGGCAGGGGGAACAGGGATTATTATGCACTAATTCCAATTCATCAAGTCACAAGAGAACTAGAATCATTAGCCAACAATTGACAGTCACCAAAGATTATGGCATGCTCTCAGAGAAACTATTTTCTCCCACATTCCTTCAGCTCATTATCATGGGTAGGACATGATTCTGTGACTGAAAAAAGAGTAAAGAAATTCAGTAGCTGGTGAATGGAAATCTAGTGTTCTTGTAACTATATGTATGGTAAGAGTAGTAACAGGATCTTTGAGTATGTGGAGACACAGCAACATCATGAAGTCCCTTTCCAGGTACACCTGAACATGATCTTCATGCCCCTCAGGCACTACCTTCTTTCCTGTGTTTACTTATGCTGCCTTCCCTGCTTCTCTCCAAAGTCAATACCATTGGCACAGGTATGCTCTAATGATACATGCACAGGATATCAACCCTCCATGCTTGGAGGACAGCAAGACAAAACTACCAAGCTAAGCTGTACCTTCTGTGCAAGAAGCTGTATCCTGACTATTTCTAGAAAATCTGGAAAAGATTATATGAAATTGTAGGTGTCTTGAAGGAGTCCTGAAGACAAAGATGCCAGGTTGTCACAGATGAGCTAGCCACAGAATGGAATCTCTAAAGCTGTGAGCCAAAATAAGCCTTTTATTAAGTTGATTATTTCAAGTGTCTAAGACTGCAGAGCTGAATAACACTGTGAAACATAGTATACAGAATGGCATTCTCCACCCCCAAATAATTAGTCATCCCCAAAGTTCTGCAGTGACCCTATGAAGGAACTGTGATCGAGAGAAACCACATCAATGGGAGAAGAGGGCACTGTAAGTCAGGCATCCCAGACTCCTCTGGTAACATTTAACTTCCAGTTTTCACTCTAACAAGCAAAGTTTCCATTGATTTTTCAAAGGTGATTCTAAGCATGTTAGCACACTCAGAAAGGAAGCTCATTATGTGTTTTGAAACTTTACTAAATTGAATAAGGGTGTAGCAGTCTGACCTTTTAAAATGTTTCCAGATGCTGAGCACTAGATTGAAATGCTAAATCAAAAGAACCACCTATTACTGATTAGTACAGCTCCAGCAAAAAGGCAGTGTTCATTTGACATAGTGACTCATGAAGGATGGGAAGATACTGACAGTGCTTAATTTCTGGAAATGTGGTTGAACGAATCAAATTATACATCATTTGATGTCATTAGATTTGAGTTCCTGCATTGTGTGTAGACTGTTCACTGTTCAATCATTCTCTGTGTGTGAAACTGAATGTGCCATTTAGAAGCTATCATGTAATTTTCTGTTTTTTTGAAACAAAAGCAATAATCGGGATACATTAAAGAGCATTATATAATTGACAAACCTGCTTTTTAAAAAAACTCGATCCAAAATACTTAAATCACTATCATTTGCAAAAGGAATTATTCCTTAATAGTGCAAAATCGTTTAAAAGTTAGGATGGAGACCATTTGCTTTTGTTCCCACAAGAACACTTCTGTGCGTGCATGCCTGTAGTTTACAAAGTTTCTTTTGCTTAGGCCCATTACCTCACTCAATTTTTTAACTCAACCATCTAAATAGTAAGAAAAGGTATCTATAAATCTATAACTCCATTTTTAAATTGAGAGAGCTAAAACTCAATAATTTTCTAGGTCAACAACAAAGATGTAAGGTGCTGTAAGGCAACCACATTGGCATCATCTCATAACAGTCTGACTTGTAGTTTAATTTCAACTTTAAAAGTTTATGGAAGTAGACCACACATATAGAAAAGTGTACATAAATTATAAGTGTGCAACTCAACAAATTTTCACACCCTAAAGATAGCTATAAAACCAGCACTAATTAAAACAGTAGAGTAAGACCACTGTCCTCAGACCACATTCCCTTCAGCGGTCACTGTCCATTTCCACAGGATAACCAACATGTCCCCTGCTCATAGTGTGCTTTTTTTTCTCTTCCTCATTTAGAGCTAGATACACAAGTAATTATGTGGACTACACTCTGTTTTGTCTTCTTTTGCTCTGTCAGTTTGTGAGTGCTAATCAAATGACTGTATGTAATTGTGCATTGTAGATTTTTTACTACATAATACTATTCCCTCTGTGAACATTTCAAAACATTCTTCCTTCTGATTTTTGATGGAAATCTGGGCATTTCTAGTTCTTCTTTATTATGAATATTAATACTGTGAACTTCCCAATATATACTGAGCATAGATATGTATTTCTGTTGAGTCTATACCTAGGAGTAGAAGTGCTTGATGAGACAATACACTCTGCCTTAGTTGACATTATCCAGCAGTGTTTGCACTCCCACAGCACTGTGGAAGAGTTCTTGCTTTTTATCCTTGTTGAAGCATGGCATTATCTGTCTTTTTCATCATAGCCATTCTGTTAGGTATCATAGCACATCATAGAGCTATTTTATTTTGTCTTTATTTTTATTTATTTATTTTTTTCTTGGTCTTTTTGGGGCAGGGTTTCCCTACAGTGGGGGGTGGCTTGGAACCCACTGTGTAGGCCAGGCTTGCCTTGAACTCACGAAGATCTGCCTGCCTCTGCCTCCCAAGTGCTGGGATTAAAGGCATGAATCACCATGCCCAGCTTGTCTTTATTTTTAACAACTGGAATCCAAGTCTTCTGTCATCATTAACCTTCAGATTAAGTAATAAATAAAAATTAACTAAATTTTTTCAATCGTAGCCCCCTTCTACATAAGTGCAGGAACTTAATTCTTGATTCAAAGCCACCAATTTATTTTGGATTATCCACAAAGAGTGCAGAAATCTCGAGATTGTTTCTGTTTACTTCAGTAAAGTTTGATGTCCATTGTACTGGAATCATAGGTGCCAAGACTTCTAAGCTATTACTGCATCTATACTGAGAACAATTATGACCAGTACACAAAAGTACAGGACCACTAAGGAAAGCTATGGGGTCAGCTTACGTGGTATAGCCATTTTGTATCATTTGTGTCATTAACACCATGGTGTTCTCGTTAAACCTAATTTTCCTTGCATAGGAACCCAACACACTTTATAAGCAAACAAAATTATTAGTCAGGTATGTGGAGTTTTTTGACTGTACCCTGGTCTGGGAATCTGCTTTACTCTGACAACAGCTTGAGATAATTCAACTACATTCCAGCATCGATAAAATTTTATCCAGACCACTTTATTAGCCCCATCTTTCTGACCCAAATTGTGGGGATTCACCTGGTCTGATGTCACCCAGGATCAAACTTCTGTCAGTAAGACCACCTCAAATTACATTCGGTACAACCCTGTATTTTTCTGTCTCTTTTTTCATCCTCCCAGCACTGAGAGGCCATTCTCATAAACTGGGACTAAATTGTTCTAGAACATTCTGTTCTCATTCACAAGTGCCTTATCTGTGTCCTACTAAATATTTTCTTTTTACTTAGGCTCTAAACTACTATGCCTGCCTCCATTCCCATCTCCATACTCTTATTCAGCTGGCCAAATTCCACTCAATTCCACATTTTAGGTTATGTCTTGGGTCTTGTAATCGTCTCTGTTCTCAGCTTAAACTTACATGTTCCTGACTTCTCTGGCCATGTCTTCATGCCTACCAATTCTGACCCAGAAACATCCATCTAACCTCTTATGAGTGATTTCCTTGATCCAGACAGTCATCACTTTCTTTGGGACTCTAAATTTCAGTATCAAATAACTCGGGATAATGTACTATAAATTTTTTTCTAATAAAGAAAATTAGGAAGTGTGTAAATCACAGGTTGATCAAAACGTATAAAAATATCAATGCAGATCTGGTCCAAGGAAGCTCTAGGGGCCTCACCCCATTCCCACCTCCCCTTGCAATTCTGGGCAGCCCAGCCTCCCAGCTTCCTGCAGCAGCTTTCCTGGATAAGTTTGGCAGTGCCCACTGTGCCTTGACTCCCCCAGTCTCATTCACCCTCCTAGCTCCCCCACCCCATTTCTCCTCCTAGCTGGTTCACTGGCACATTTCTTCTCTTGGCTCCCAGACTTTTGGACCGACCTCTAGGCCCAGACTCCCCAGTTCTCTCTGATCCTTTGCATCCAGACCAACCCAATTCTTCCCTCTAGACCCCAGGAGCCCTTGGGGCCTCTTCCTGCCCTACCTCCCTTTGCATCTCTGGGTGGCCCAGTCCCCCAGCTTCGTGGGACCACCATCTTTCCTGGAGGTATCCAGTCCTTAGGAGAAAGCCTAAGAGCATCTGATCCTCATCCAACTTGGGCCTCTGTGGGAACTCCTGAGCAGGAAGATGAAACCAATTTGGCCCCTCTATTACAAAATCAAAACAGAGAACCTGAAGGCTGGACCAACTAGCTCTTCATGCCTAACAAGTGAACCACAAAGGCACACAAACTTTACAAAAGGAAGCGGACCTAAATTCAATAAAGGAAGGCTTAGGTCTCACACAAGAATCAGAAACCACAAAAGAAATCAACATTTCAAAGTCACAGTGAAAAAATTATAACATGAAAAATCCAAATAATATATCCCCATCAAGTACCAACAGTCCTCTAGAGAAGTACAAAGAGAAACCCCTAGAGATAACACAGGATATTCAATTCAAAAGAACAATTATAAACATGATAAAAGAATTCAGTGAATTTAAAGAGCACACAAAGAAAGAAATCAAAGAACTGAAGGGAGATAGCGATAAACTTCTGAATAAATTCAGAAAGCAGAAATATTGAAGAATACTCAGGCTGAAATGAAGAAGAAAGTGAAACACAGAGTACACTACTTGGAAATGATAGGGGAAAGCCTCACCAATAGAATGAATGAAATGGAAAACAGAATATCAAGACTAGAAGATAAAGTGGACAAATTAGACCATTCAAGTAAAGATTATGAAAAATTTAAGAAACACAAGAATGAAATATGCAGGAATTGTGTGACACCATAAAAAGACCAAACAAATCATAGGCATACAGGAAGGGGAAGAATCCCAAGATAATGGCATGGACAGATCTTCAACAGAATCATAGAAGAAATTTTCCTAAAATTAAAGAAAAACATGCTCATCCAAATATAGTAAAGACATGCCCATGCAAATATAAGAAGTGTATAGAACACCAAACAGACAGGACCACGGCACATCATAGTAAAAAAACTACACATACAAACCAAAGAGACAATCCTGAAAGCTGCAAAAGAGAAACAACAAGTCACATATAAAGGAAAATCCATTAGGATTACAGCTGACTTTCCAGTTTTAAATGACCGCATATGCCAACCCAGATTACTATACCCAGCCAAAATGTCTCTTATAGTCCAAGGGGAAAGAAAAATCTTCCATGACATAATAGGCTGAAAGAATTCATGTCCACAAAACCAGCCCTTCATAGAGTTCTTGAAGCAATTCTAAGAGCTGAAGAAAAGAATGACTATACCCAAGGGGTTATGGAAAGAAACTGAATGAAGGTATAACTGTGGAAATGCACAGCTACACCAAGAATGTTAACAGAAATCAAAACGACAGGAATCAATACACATTTTTCATTAATAAGTTTAAATATCAGTGGACTGAACTCCCCAGTCAAAAGACACAGACTAGTTGAAAAGAGTAAGAAACAAAACCGATCTTTTTGTTGTTTGCAAGAAACTCATCTCACTTTCAAGGACAGGCACTACCTTAAGGTGAAAGGATGGAAAAAATATGCCAAGCAAATGGTACTAAGAAAAAATCATAATTGCAATTCTAGTATCAGATAAAATACACTTTAAACTAAAACTAAGCAGAAGAGATGAGAGGGCCACTTCATTCTTATCAAAGGAACAATTGACCAAGAAGATATTACAAACATGAACTGAATATACATTCACCAAACTCTGGTGTACCCAACTTCATAAAAAGCATACTACAGGACTTTAAGACCCAGATGAATACCAACTCATTAATAGTAGGGGACTTGTATCCATTAGATAGGTCAACAGAGCAGAGAATTAACATAGAGATAACTGAGTTACACAATAGCATACAGCAAATGGGCCTAACAGACATCTCCCGAATATTCCACCCAAGCACCAAAGAATATACTTTCTTTTTTTATTATTTATTTTATGTGTACACATGTATTGCCTGAATGTAGGTAAGTGCAATGCCTGTGGAAGACAAAATAGGTTGTTGGATCCCCTAGAACTGGAGTTACAGACAGTTGTTAGCTGCCATGTGGGTGCTGGGATTTGAACTCTGGTCTTCTGCCAGAACAGCCAGTGTTCTTAACCACTGAGCCATGTCCAGGCCTTAGAATATACTTTCTATTCAGTGCCCCATCGAACTTTCTTCAAAATCGACCATATACTGGGGCACAAAACAAGCCTCAACAAATACAAAAAGAGTGAAATAATTCCACGCATTCTATCAAACCACAAAGCAACAAAGCTTAAAATCAACACCGGAAGAAACCATTTTAACTACATGAACACATGGAGATTAAACAACACACTCCTGAATGCTGAATGGGTCAAAGAAAAAATTAAGAAAGAAATAAAAGTATTCCTGGAACTAAATGTAAAGGACAATACAACACAACAAAACCTCTGGGACACGCTGAATGAAGTCTCAAGAGGGAAGTTTATAGCTCTAAGTGCATCCATTTAAAACTCAGAAAGAACACAAATAAATGACTTAACATTGCAACTCAAGACCCTTGAAAAGCAACAACAAATGAAACCCAAACCCAGAAGACAAGAAGAAATAACAACTATCAGAGCAGAAATTAATGAAATAGAAACAAAGAAAACAGTACAAAGAATCAACAAATCCAAGAGCTGGTTCTTTGAAAAGATAAGCAAGATTGACAGACCGCTAGCCCAGTTAACCAAAAGAAAGAAAGAGCACCTCCAAATCAACAAAATCAGAGATGAAAGGGGAAACATCACAACAGACACCAAAAAGATCCAGAACATTATAAGGGAATACTTTAAAAACCTGTACACTACTAAATTTGAAAACCTAAAAGAAATGGACAGGTATCTAAAAGCATGAGAACCACAAAAAGTAAACCAAGAATATATTAATAGCTTAAACAGACCCATAACATATAAGGAAATTGACACAGTAATACAAAACCTCCCAACCAAAAAAAAAAAAAAACCGAGGACCAGATGGATTACAGGAGAATTTTACCATTTATTAAAGATCTAGATCCAATACTACTTAATTTACTCAAAAAGTTAGAAATGGGGGGAGAACTTCCAAATTCCTTTTATGATGCCAGCATTACTCTAATACTAAAGCCAGGTAAAGATACAACCAAAAAATAAAACTATAGACCCATATCCTTAATGAACATAGATGCAAAAATTCTCAACAAAATACTTGCAAATTGCGTACAGACACACATCAAAAAGATCATCCACCATGATCTAGTTGACTTTATCCCAGAGATGCAGGGATGGTTCAATATACATGAATCAATAAACATCATAAATCATATAAATGGACTTAAAGACAAGCACCACATGGTCATCTCAATAGAGTCAGAGAAGGCCTTTGACAAAATTCAACATGCATTTATGTTCAAAGTCCTAGAGGGAATTGGACTACAGGGAACATTCCTCAACATAATTAAAGGTGTATACAACAAACCCACAGCCAACATCATCCTAAATGGAGAAAAAATGGATGTGTTCCTGTTAAAATCAGGAACCAGACAAGTCTGTCCACTATTTCCACTCCTTTTTACCATAGTGCTTGAAACTCTTGCAAGAGCAATAAGACAAGAGAAGGAAATTAAAGGCATAATAATTGGAAGAGAGCAAATTATCCCTTTTTGCAGATGATATGATATGATATCTAAGAAACACCAAAAATTCCACCAGAAAACTCCTAGAAGTGATAAACACTTTCAGTAAAGTGGCAGGTTACAAAATGAATCTACAAAAGTCTTCAGCCTTTCTATATACCAATAACAAGCAATCAGAGAACGAGTACATGGAAACACTCCCTTTCACAATAGCTGCAAAAAATATAATAAAATATCTCAGAATAAACCTGACAAAAGTCATTAAAAACCTCTACGATGAAATTTTTAAATCTTTAAAGAAAGATTGAAGTAGACATCAGATGATAGAGGGACCTCCATGCTCATGGATTAGAAGAGTTAATATTATGAAAATTACCATCCTATCAAAAGCCATTTATAGATTCAATGCAATGGCAATGAAAATCCCAATGATATTCTTTACAGAATTAGAAAAAAACAATCCTAAGATTCATATGGAAGCACAAAAGACCACAGATAGCCCAAGCAACCCTGAGCACTAAAAGCAATGCTGGAGTGATCGCTGTACCAGATTTTAAACAGTGTTACAGAGCTATAGTCATAAAAACAACACAATACTGGCCCAAAAATAGACCTGTAGATCAATAGAACAAAATTGAAGACCCAAATATGAGCACATGCAATTTCAGCCACCTGATATTTGACAAAAGGACCAAGAACATTCACTGGAAGAAAGACAGCATGTTCAGCAAATAGTGCTGGCAAAACTGGATCTCCATATATAGAAGAATGAAACTAAACCCCTATTT
This sequence comes from Nannospalax galili, assembly GCF_000622305.1. Taxonomy (NCBI): domain Eukaryota; kingdom Metazoa; phylum Chordata; class Mammalia; order Rodentia; family Spalacidae; genus Nannospalax; species Nannospalax galili. The sequence continues at coordinate 2,074,367 of NW_008332087.1, forward strand.
TTCACCTTGAACAAAAGTCAACTCCAAATGGATCAAAGACCTCAATGTGAAACTGAAACTGAAACAGAATAAAACATTGGCAACAACCTACAAGATAAAGGCTTAGGAAAGCATTTTCTAAACCAGACGTCAATTGCTCAGGAAACAAGGTCATGAATCAACAAATGGGAGCTCATTAAACAAAAAAGCCTCTGTACATCCAAAGAAGCAACCAAGGAAGTGAAGAGAAAACCCACAGAATGGGAGAAAATCTTTACCAGGAACAGATCTAACAGAGGTTTAACATCCAGAATATATAATGAACTCAAAAAACAAAGAATCAAGAAAGGAAGTAATCCAATTAAAAAATGGACTAAGGAGATGAACAGAGTTCTCAAAAGAAAAATTAAAGATATATAAGAAGCATCATAAAGATGTTCAATCTTATGTAATTGTTAGTAATTATGGAAATGCAAATTAAAACCATTTTAAGATTTAATCTTACCCCAGTCAGACTGGCTAAGATCAAGGAGAAGAAATGATAGCAAATGTTGAAGAGGATGTGGGTAAAGGGGAACACTCATCCACTGCTGGTGGGACTGCAAAATTGTTCAACCCCTATGGAAAGTAGTGTGGAGAACTCTTAAAAAACTAGTAATGGACCCACCATTGGACCCAGTTATACTACTCCTTGGCATATACCCAAAGAACTCATCCTACTGCAGAGACACTTGTACATCCATGTTTGTTGCTGCTCTTTTTACAATAGCTAAGAGACGGAAGCAACCTAAGTGTCCCTCAACTGACGAGTGGATCATGAAAATGTGGTTCATTTATACTATGGAGTTTTATTCAGCAATAAAGAAAAATGAAATCAGGAAATTTGCAGATAAATGGATGAAACTAGAAATTGTTATACTAAGTGAAATAATACAGACTCAGAAAAACAAACAACATACGTTCTCCCTCATATGTGGATCCTAGCCACAAATCCTTATAAATAAGTATATATCCAGACATAACTATAGGAACCAGGATAATGAAAAGGAACCATGGAGGTGAAGGAAAAGAAAGAATCTGAAAGAGAAGAACAGTAGGAAACAGGTGTTAATAAGGGAAATATGGATAAAAATGGGGTTATTTTAAGGGGGGAGGGAGGATTATACAGGAAACCTTGGTGATAAAGGGAAAGAAGGAGTTCAGGAGAGTTGGGACCATAGGAGAAGGGTATTATTGAGGGAGAAATGGGAAAAATGGGAGCACTTTTAAAGGGGAAACCATGATGGAAGGATTAGACAATGCAAGAGATAAATAATGCCAAGCTAATTTTATAAAACCAGAGGGAACCATATTAGTTCAACAACCTACTGACAAGTTATACATACAACTAGCTCAAGGAACATAACATGTTTAGTCAAGATATAGCTGAGAACATTTGGTCTTTGCCCATGCTTTATCTACATAGCACATGGTAATTAAAAATACCAGACTGGTGGAACTAACCTTCTTGGATGTTTAACAGCCATACTTTGAGGCCTATACTAATTTGTTCAGAGGGACTTAAAGGACAGTTTTTGCTCCTTGCCCTCCAAGGTTGACTAAGTTCCAGGGGACTATGGAACATCTCTCAAAATGTCCTGTAACTGTGGTGAGTCACCTGTCCTCTTGATCACAGAGGCCGTGGAGATCCCACCAGATGGATTTCAACCAATGTCCAGTCAACAAAAAGGAGAATAAACACAGAGAAAACATTTCCTCCATGCTTCCAAGTGAAGCCATCTATGGATGAGCAGGACCTTTGACTTTTCTTCACATAGATGGAACTGGTAGAGAAAAGGTGCCAGGTGCTCCTCCGAAGCCCATGTGACTCCTGAGGAACAGATCCTCAAACAACCTTAAGAGTAAAACTAAATTGGTTTATCTGTGCCCACTGCATGGCCTTAAACTCCCAAAAGGAAAGTATAACCAAAGATTAAAGGGATCAATATAATGTTTTAAGAGTCCATGTGTATAGCTAAAGGCTACATAACAAGAAACAATGCCAGACAAGAGATACTTTCCTTTGAATTGTTGGCCAGGGTGGCCCAAGTGACTTTCAAACAGTAACCCAGCATAGAACTGAGAAAATGAACAGCAGACCCCAATCTTATCTAACATTCCTGACATGACAGAGTACATGGGCTCCAATGCGGAATGGAGAAGGGAAGGTGTCACTTGGGATGTGTGTATATAGATGAACAAGATTTTTTTGGGGGATGTTGTACATGAAATACATACAAAACAATAAATAAATTTAAAAAATAGTTATATTTGAGAAAGAAGCATAAAAATTTCCTTCATATTAATTAGTAGATGTGAAAAACTTTACCATCGAAATCTACCTGATAACTTTATAGCCATGCTCAGGTGCCAAGGATCTCAGAAAGTAACTGACTGTGACTAGTAATAATCAGATATATAGAGATTAGAGATGCATGTGCAAACGTCTAAGTGTTAGTTGCATTAAAAATGAGTTTTTTGTGTATGAAACAGTATATTTTAATAATGAAATGGAGATCTTTTTTAAAAGGTTAAACCCTCATTCAATTTTATGTCTTATAGGTTTTATACTGAATACAATATTGTACAACTGTATTAATTCAACTGTAAACCTAAAAATTTACAGCCAGCTTTGAAAGAAATGCATCTTAGCTCTGGAAATTGTTACTGAATTTATCAACGCTGCTGTAATGAAGTGCTTCTTCTAATTATGTGGTTATTAAACAAATAACAATTATTATTTTTTAAAAATATCAATGCACTGTCAAGTAATAAGTCATATAGTTATTTAAAATGGATAATTCTCAGGATATGTAGGAAAATAAGAATATTTTAAGTTGGATATGTCCACCCTTATTGCATATATTTAATGCATGATGTACCTCCTCAGAGGGAACAGTGGCTGTAGAGTGGAATCATGGGAAGAAAACCTCCTCATTATGTTCTTTCCATCTAGCTTTGCTTGGGTACACTAGGTGATCATTATAAGAAGGCTCTGTGAAGAACCACTTCCAAATTCAGTGGCTTAACAATAAACAAAACAATAAACCTCATGAATCTGAGGGCAATTTCATCAGGCCTATGCTAGGTATTCTTGGTTGAAGTCTAGTACATGCTTGCTCCTTGGCTGTCTATAAAAACCTTGGCTGGGATGACTGATGTGTCTGGGTGTTCTGGGTGTTTCCTTTTCCTACCTCTGGGGCAGCAGTTTAGTCTTTGCAGGTGTTTTCCACTGTGATGGTGAAGTCAAGGGGACGAGTGTGAGCAAGTTCTGTTGTACAAGCTCTTGTCATACTTCTGAAAGTATTATGAGCTCTCATATGCCATTAACCAAAACAAGTCATTTGACTGGGGCCACAATCAGAGTGGGAGGTGCAGAAAAGTACCTGTCTGGAGGCATGGAACAGGCAGGGGTGAGGAGCAGGGTTATTTTTGTGCTCTATCAAGGCAGGTCATCTTAGGCAAGTTACTTAATCTTTCTAAACCTCAATTCTGTTGTCAATAATTAGGGGTGATTATAACCCAGGAGACTCTCCAAACTATTTATAATGATTTAAAATATGATGAATACATTATGAAACCATAAGTGCTTCAAAAGAGGCTATGTGATAAATATGAGATGTCATATTGTTATTATTGTACTTACATAGTTAGCCTTAAGCAAGATGCTGAGGTTAAGTGAGCTTGGCTTTCAGGGCTTCTGGCCTCACAAGTGGCTTTAAGTTTGAATAGGCTTCCCAGCAGCTTCTATTATAGTAGTGTGTCCATTTTTAGGAAGCTTTACAATTGGTGAATGAATGAATGAATGAATGAATGAATGAATAAATGAATGAATTTGTCAAGACCATGGCTAATTGACCCTCGTACATTTTTGCGTTCAACCAAAGTGAACTGATAACTTACATGTGCAAAACTTTCTTCATTTATTAGTATCAAGTTTCAGAAATGCAAATAAGAACAGATACAGCTGACTCTCTAGAGAAATCCACAGTTTAGAAGTACAAAAATATGCACTTGGGAGGCAGAGGCAGGCCAATCTCTGTGAGTTTGAGGCCAGTCTGTTCTATATAGCAAGTTCCAGGCCAGCTGGGACTACAGGGAGACCCTGTCTCAAAAAGACCAAAAAAAAGGTACAAAAACACTTCAGATGAGATGCTGTTACAGCATGTTACAACACACTTTCTCCAATGAAGTGGAATGATGTACTGAGCCTTGAAGAGAAGAAAGAAGACTGTAGAGGAGACCTTTGAAGTTGGGGGTTAAGAGCACTTACTGCTCTTACGGAGGACCCAGGTTCAATTCCCAGTACCCACATGGCGGCTAACAGTCACCTGTAACTCCAGTTTCAGGGGAATCCGAAGCCTTCTTCAGGCTTTCACAGACATTGCACGGCATGGGTACACTTACACACATGCAGGCAATACACTCAAACACATAAAATAAGAGTACATAAATTTAAAAAATAAAAACAAGAAAATGTCTGAAAACTGGAATATTCAGACATTGTTCGTTAATGCTGGACTATATGCTAGAATCATAGGTGTGAGGAGGAATGAAATTAGGTAGATGTGAAGGTGAACATAGGGTTTAAACGAGTGGCTTGGTTGTTAGAAATGCCACAACGGGGAGAAAGACTGTAGCTGCACCTGGTCAGTGACAGATGATAGAACGGTACTCTGAAAGTCCAGGAGAGTTGCCCTGTCCTTAACTCTAATCTACAGAAGGACAGCTAAAGAGTAAAGGGTGACTATAACAGATGCTCACTGTGCTAAGGGGACTTTCTGACCAAGTTGATGGATGAAAGACGTCTACCCACCCAGATCAAGACTACGAACAGAATATTCAGTCCATCACTATACACATCCGTCAACAGAATGACATTCACTGAGAGTGCTTTGGGCAGACCAGGGAGCTAGTCACCATAGAGCATCTATAAAGATGATGAAGACATAATTCCCTGACAATTAATAAGCAAGTAGTTGTAGTGAGTAAAAAAATTTAAAAATAAGCCCCTCTCAAGGAATGCACAATGTACGATTAATAAGCTTTCTTGTCAAGCAGCTAGAAAATATCATTTTAAGCCGAGATTGTTCTTGTCTCTATTAATTGTCATAACATGTTCTATTTCCTTATTGGGAAGCAGGCCAAATGTCATTCACTCTCTCTTTTCTAATCTTTGAAAAATGAATAAGACTCAAAATTATGATTCTTCTAAAGTCTCCTTGCAAAGTCCCTGGGGCAGCATTGAACACGTAGCCATGTTTGTTCAGTTACGGTGGTTTACGGGGTACACATATTTCCTATCAAGAGTTTAGGTTTACATACCTAGCTCTGAGTAGGTGACTCTGGGAAAGCATGAGATATGATTCTAGATCTTCATCCTTAGTTTTTAAAAGAAGTTCCAGACTATTCCTCAGAAAGGTGGCAAAGACAGCAGACCAAGAAACCATTTCTCAGTGTCCTACCACCCATGTGCAGAAGTGAGCTTGTGTTTTAATTCACCTAATAATTTAAACTGGTTATTCCAGAAGCAGAGACTTAGATGAAGAACGACATACAGTGATTAAGAAGGAACTATTCCTTAGGAGACAGTGGAGTGAGTAGGGAAGAGAAGAGACCACTGTGTCAGTGATCTCTCACATTGCTACAAGAAAATATCTGAGAGAAGCAAATTAAGGGAAGAAGAATTAATTTGGGCTCAGGGTTTTAGAAGTTTCATTCATCAGGATAAGGAAGGTGGAGCTGCTTGTTTCTGGTGACTCTGTTTGCAACAGTGGGACTATGTGGTGCTGGGTATCCACATGACAGTAGCCAGGAAGCAGAGAAACTAGGCCACACCAGAAATGGGCATAACTTTCAAAGTCCTGCTTCCAGTGTCCTTGTTTTGACAGCCAGTTCCTATCTCATAAAGGCTCTGCAACCTTAGAACAGCACCACAGTCTCAAGATTGAGCATTTAAAGCCTGAATCAGTGCATATGTGTTGGGGTAGGGCAAGAAATTCAGATAAAAATCCTAACATTCTGCTCCTAGCCAAATTTTCAAAATACAAGCAGAATGTAACCAGATTCTTCGGTGGAGTATAACAGGATCAGCCCCTAGTCCCATTTCTGATAGAGCGACAATCTCATATAAAAACTCATGAGTGCTGTCTTTGTTGTGCATAGCGCATTTCTATCAGTGTTCTGATGTTCCAAACTCACACCAGAGTCACACATTAAGCTCTGATGACAGCATTCTAGTGCTTCTGTAAACTGTATCTCCAGAATCTACCACATTCTTTCTGAAAACATATCCAACCTTCTAAAGAAGCTGTAGCAGAGCTTAATCACAACAGTGACCCACCCTTGGTACCTATTTGCTATATTAGTTACTTTTCTTGTTGCTATGCCAAAATACCTGAATGTAACACTTTAAGGGAGGATGGGTTTATTTTGGCTCATGGTTTCAGACATTTTAGTGTATCACAGTGGATAAGGCATGGCAGCTTGGTTCATGGTGGTTCTGCCCATGATGGTGGGAGTCCATGGTGATGGGTGTTTACTTGGTGCAGATCAGAAAGCAGAGAAATGCAATGGGAACAAGAAGCAGCCAAAACCTTCAAAGCTCCATCTTCAGTAACTTATTTCTGCTTATAATAACTGTAACTCATGATATTTGAACAATAAACTTTATGTTTATGGAAAATTTTGAATTTTATATATAGGAGTGGGTTTATGTGGTCTTCATTTCAATAAGAAGATGGAGAAAAAGTGAAATGAAGAAGAGGAGACTGGAAGAAGAAAAGGAAGAGGAGGAAGAGGAGGAGGAGGAGGAGGAGGAGGAGGAAGAGGAAGAGAAAAAGTACATGGAAGCTGGTGAATAATAAAGGATCCTGGGGTGCTGAGTTTTAGCTCCTTCCTGCAGAGGTTGCCAGAGAGCACCTTACTAGCTGGGGTAAGTTAGCCAAATCCTTCAGCACGGATTCCCCTGCTTGGGATCAGCCCCAGTTCCACTACTACAGAGCTCACACATTCTCTGCTAGCTAGTAAGAACCAATCCATTCTTTTACCATCAGTTCTTCTTGAGCCTTGACTGCTACCTTCTGGGGCTACTGGACAGCATATGACTAGCTGGGGCGAGTTAGCCAAATCCTGAAGCCATGGTCAGCCACCTGCTTTGGGACCACCCCCAGTTCCATTGCACCAGAGCTCATGTCTTCTTTGTTACCTAGTAAAAGCCAGCCCACCCTGTTCCCATCAGCCCTCCTTGGGCACTGGCCCCTTTCTGCTGAAGCTGCCAGAGAGCACCTGACTAGCTAAGAGAGTTAGGCAGATCCTGCCCTGCCCAGGTGCCATTTCCCTGTTTTGGGACCAGTCCCACTTGCTCTGCTCCAGGCCTTACAATGGCTTTGCTTAGATAGAAATGGCCAAGCTGATCCCTATCACCCCAACTTGGGTGGAGGCTCCTTCACCTTCCTGAAGAGCTCTTGACTAGCCTGCCAGGACCATCAAATCCCTCAAACAATCAGAATCAGAAGAGACAATCTGAAACACAGACACAATAACTTTTCATACTTAACCAGGAAGCAACCAAGGCACAGCAAAATATAAAAAGAATCAAACATCAGGTCAACAAAGACTGAAGCCTGAGTTTCATATCAGACATACAACCAACAAAACAAATCCATACACCCAGACTAATTTAAAAAAACACAAATAATATGAAAAATCCAAACAGTATGTTCTCAGTAAACCCCATAAGTCCTATAGAAGTTCTGTACAATGTGAACTACATAGACGAACCCTAGTACACAGAGTTTGAAAGAAAAATTATGATCAAAGAATTCAACAAATTTAAATAACACACAAACAATTCATAACTCAAAGAGGATAAGGATAAACTCCTGACTGAAGCAAAAGAAAATGCAAATACTCAGTGAATGAAATAATAAAGGCAATTCAGGATATGAAAAGTGAATTAATGGAAGGGATAGAAATGTTGAAGAAAACACAGGTTGAAATGAAGATGGAATCGAAAACTGAATAAGCCAATTTGAAATGACAAGAAGCTTCACCAACAGAAGGAATGAAATGGAAAAGGGAATAACAAGGCTGGACAATAAAGTTGAAGAATTGGACTGCTCAGAAAATATGAAAAATTAAAAAAAGAGAAATAGACTATGCAGGAATTGTGGGATGCCATGAAAAGACAAATTTGTGCATCATAGACATAGAGGAAGAAGAAGAATCTCAAGTCAATGGCATTGGCCAGATCTTCAAGAGGTATATAAAAAATAATTTGCCTAAATTAAGGAAAGACATGCCCATGCAGATATAAGAAGCACACAGAATACCAAATAGACAGGACCAGAACAGAAACTTCCCATGGCACATTATAATAAAAACACTAAATGTACAGAACAAAGAGAGAACACTAAAAGCCACAGAGGAAAACAAGCTACATATAAAGGAAAACCCATCAAAATTACAGCAGACTTTTCAGTGCAACCTATAAAAGCCAGAAGAGCCTGGAGCAATGTAGTCTAAGTTCTAAATGATCTTAGACACCAATTTGAAATACTTCACCAAGCAAAACTATATATCATAGGCAAAGGGGAAAGAAAAGTCTTATGCTCCACATAGACTGAAAGAAATTGCGTGCACCAAACCAATCCTACAGAGAATACTTGAAGCAATCCAAAGGACTGAAGAAAGGAATGACCATACTCAAGAAGCTACAGAAAGAAAACAAATTAAGGTATAATTACAGAAACACAAATTGGAACCAAATACACAAATAGAAATTAAAAGACAGTGACCCATACACGCTTTTCAGTAATAACTTTAAATATCAATGGCTTCAACTCCTCGGTCAAAGATACAGAGCAATGGTCGTGGAATTTGTATTCCAGGCCTCAAGGTATAGTACAGTTATGGTCATAAAAGCAGCATGGTATTGGCACAAAACCTGACATGTTGTCAATGGAACAAAAGACCAAAGATGAATTCCTGCGATTACATCTACTTGACATTTGACAAAGGTGTCAAGAACACATCCTGAAGAACAGACAGCATCATCAAAAATGGTGCTGGCAAAATTGAATCACCACATGTAGAAGAATGAAATTAGACCCATACCTATCACTATGCTCAAAAGCCAACTTCAGATGGATCAAAGACCTCCATATCAAGCCTGAAATGCTGAAGCTGTTAGAAAAAAATGTAGGCAGCACCCTACAATATGTAGGTACAGGAAAGGACTTTCTAAACTGGACATTGATTGCTCAGGAATTATGATCAACAATTGATAAATGGGACCTCATTAAACTAAAAGGTTTCTATACAGACTGGTGAAGTAGAAAAATCCTTGTTGACTGTCTGACAGAGGATTAATATCCAGAATATACAAAGAACTTGAAAAAAACAAAGAGGAAGAAGACAAATCACCGAATTAAAAAAATGGGCTATGGATCGGAACAGAGAGTTCTCAAAAGAGGAAATAAAAATGGCTAAGAAATACTTTAAAAGGGTTCGACATCTTTAGTTAACTAGGGAAATGCAAATCAAAACCATTGTAAGATTTCATCTTACCCCAGTCAGAATGGCTAAATCATGAAATTTATAGGTACAGTAAATATAATCAAAAACACATGGCTGGAGAGGTCATAGATCCTAGAGAAAAACCTACTTGCACCACATCCCTAGACCAGTGTAATTTCTTACTGTATTCTAAATGTGCCTCCTTATATTTACAGAGAAATGTTCCTCTCACCACTCATCAAAGAAGCTTCTTTTTACAATAGATGGAGACTAACACAGAGTTCCAAAACTGGTCAAATGAAGAGAATAACTGTGAGATACTTAGCCTTAAGTGACACATTTTCAATGCAACTTCTACACATAAGATGAATGCATTTTTCAGCTCTCACCAGAGAGGTTTCCTTATGAGGCAGGTGGTGATTAACACAGAAACCCACAACTGGCCAATGTGCAAAGAACAAAAGGCTGCAGAGTGCTCATCCCTGAATAGGGTACCAATTTCAAACTTCTGCCTACGAGGCTCAGGAATCATTGAAGAAGGGACGGAAAGAGCAAGAGTCAGGGGTCATGGATGGCCATAAGAAAGCAGAGTTTTCCAGACAGCTTATTAGTTACACATATGAACGCAAAGAAACAGTGGCAGCATGTACAAGTCCCATGCAGGCTTAAATCAAACAAAAATCCCAACATGGACATGGAGAAATGTGTAAGAAACCCCAACCCAACCTAAGGAAGTTTTGGCAACTGATGGCTCCTTGGAGGGGGAGAGTCAATCTCTTTCAAGGATGAGGCTCTTGATAGACTGACAATGCTGAAGTGGTTGCATGTGTGGACACAAATCAGACTCTATAGGCCTTAGTGTGTACATAATGAACTAAACTGAATTGGGCAGGGGGCACTGGGGTAAGGTGAGGATATGGGAGTGAACCTAAATGCCATCAAATTATATTGTATGAAAATCACAAAAATTCAATAAAAAATTTAAAGGACTTTGGGAAATACGACATGATTACAGCATTATCATACACATTTGGGAATCTAAGTGTTTTTCTCAGCAAGATTAAGAAGAACAATTGAAGGACAATAACCTTCCCAACATCAGACTATGAAAATATAAATCACACAGTTTTATGTTCAATATTGGAGACTGAATCCAGGACCTTGCACATTTTAAGCAAGTGTGCTTTACTACTGAGCTATACACTCAGCCCTGATTATTTATATATATAAA
>NW_008332087.1:2085197-2106228 GCF_000622305.1 Nannospalax galili
TTTTATTTTCTTCCTTTGGTGGTTTTATGGATACTTTAGAGGGTAGAATGTGAGAAAAAAAAGGTTATGAGTTGATTTGCTTACCTAAAATACGTATTTAAAGAACCTAGTCAGAAATAAGTAAGTCAATTTTAAAGCAGGTATTTCATAATTAGACTTGAACAGCATAACCTTTCTCTGAGGATGTTGATATTGGTCTACAAATATTGAGAGTGACTTCAGGTAGATTACATACACACTTCCCTTAGAGAAAAGTGAACAAATATTTGTGTGTTCAATGCACGAAAAGATGAGTTCTTAGCTAAAAAGCAGATCCTGCTGACACCAAGCTTGCAAAGCTTTCTTTTAAGACCATGGAAAATTCTGTGGAAATCTATGTAACTTCTAAATCATGAATTGATTCGGAATGCTTCAGCATTACATCATCTGTTTGGGCAAGTATTTGGAAAGAACTAGGTAGAGGAATGCTAAAGAACTAGGTAGAGGAATGCTAAAAGAAAATTCATTTCCTGGAATACAATGTCCAAAAGTCATGATAACTTATTTATTGTCCCTTTGAAATATAATTGATACATTAATCAGGTTATGTGATGAGTTTTCATTTCTTTCACCTAGCAATTAAGGGAATTCGAGATTGATTTATTTTCTTAAGGAAAGGATAGGCATGCAGTAACAAATGAATAAAAAAGATGAACCAGAGCCTATGAAGTTTGCCTTTCTGTGATGGAAACAGTTACTGTTCAGCCCCTTTATATAGCAGTCATATGGGAATGAAAGTGTTCAAATTATCAGAACTTCTGAGGACTTCAGAAAAATTAGAAGTTTGAATACTCACAGTATTAATATTTTCTTAACTACTAAAAACTAATGTGATAGTCAACTCTCATAAATAATAAGATGCCATTTCATAACAAAATACACTATGAAGTTATTCTAAACTTTGAAATTACTATTGTGTCTAAGGTATGCCTTTTAACTTATTCTGAAATAAACTTGATTTTTTGCTTGTTTTTAACTTATTTCAATTTATGTTATGTTTTCTCTCTCTTCTTTCTCAGTTATATTATGTTTCTGCTTGTACTATAAAGCTTATTCCTTGATCAACATTTGTTAATCCTCACTGCTTTCAAGGCCTTCAATGTTGGAAATACCTTTAGTACACAAAAATATTCAAGTAGCTCATCATGGGCACCTCATCAGCTGTGGAAACAGCTCAGTTATTAGAACATTGTGCAGAATCCAAGACATGTGCTTTCCTTCTGGTGTAGCCTCTGGTTTCCAGTTTATGAAGCCTGAGATAAAATTTATTCCTATAAACCAGTATCTTTAAACAAATCACCTTAAATTTTATACTTCCTAAGGCAGACATTTTCTATTGCCTGTTACGTACCACTCCAGTGCAAGTTTAGTGTAACAAGTTAATATGCAAAAATGCTTATCAGGTTAGCAAAGTGTAGAAAGATTAAAAATACCCTCTTTTGAAGTAGATTCTGAGCATCGAGTTCTCTTTACCACAGGAAGAGGAATAAATTGGTAGAAAATTTGGAAGACCAGTTCTGTAATATATTCAATAGGATGCATCAAGTTTAAAAATATACATACACTTGTCTGTAAATATAAGCATACGTATTTAGAATACAATAAGAAATTACACTTGTCTAGGGACATCTACATCTATAATGCAACCTCTACACCTAAGGCTCAGGGAATATAGTAGAACAAGAGTCAGAAAGAATATAAATGCATCTCTCAACTCTCACCAGCAAAGCTTCCTCGTGCAACAGATGGTGATTAACTCAGAAAAATCACAGTTGGCCAAAAAGCAGCAAATAAGAGACTGCAGAGTGCTTGCTCCTAGGTAGGGCGCCTATATCAAACTTCTGCCATCCAGGGTTCAGGAACATTGCAGAAGAGGGGACAGAAAGAATGTAAGAGCCAGGGTGATGAAAGACCCCGAGGAAACAGTTTTCCAGACAGCTGAGAAGTTACTCATGTGAACTTACAGCAATGGTGACAGGATGTACAAGATCCATGCAAGCTCAAACTAGATAAAAATACAGAGGGTGAAAATCAATAAGAAATTCCAACCGTAGCTGAGAAGTGATTGGCAACTGATGGGAGAGTTGTTTTTCTTTAAGGGAGTGGTGCAAGACAGGTTAACCAGCTCCAGTGGATGGATTCACACTGAGGGATATTTGGGGACAGAAACTTGGCCATAACATTTATGATAGAATACATGTAAACCAAGGGGGGAGAGTTATAGACAGGGAAGGGGTCTAAGTATGATCAAGATGTATGAAATTCACAAAAAATTAATAAATATTACAAATGTTGACAGCAACAATAACAGCAAAAATAACAATAACAGCTAAGCGTATGTGTCTTAGCTTTCCACATTTCAGCTTCTGGGTATCTCATTGCATCAAAACAACTGAAATGCTTAATAAGGGATGCATAGAATGTTAGCATAGAAAATTATGGAATATTTTACACTTGTTAAATGTAAAATATGGTGCCCTTACATTTGTTGACTTGAAAATAATGTACTTTATATGCAATCAAAGTGATTTTACTATAAATGTATAAGATTCAAAATGATTTTGCTATGATTCCATTTTTGTTGCGGTATGTAGATTGATGTGAATGAAACAAGATAAAAAGAGAAGGAAAAAGGAGAGCTTTAAAATGAGAAGAGAGGCTGGAGAGATAGGTCAATGGTAAAAGTAATGGCTGCTCTTGCAGAGGACGAGGTTCAGTTCCCAGCATCCACATCGTGGCTAACAACCATCCATAACTCCAGTTCCAGGGGAATCCAATGCCCTCTTCTGATTCTCACAGGCATTGCATGACACAGGTTCACTTACATATATGCAGGCAATACATTCATACACATAAATAAAAATAAATAAATAAATAAATTATTTTGAAATGAGAAGAGTGAAAAAACACATCATGTACTGGCAGGCTTTCCATGACATGGTAGTGGATGACTAAAGATGGTTTTGCGTGCTGTTTCTCACTATTTAAGTGAATATAAATGAAAAAATAGTGGTTAATATCTTTTTTAATTAAATTATTTATTTAATAACCACATGATTAGAAGAAGCATTTAATTACAGCTTTAACATATTCAATAACAATTTCCAGAGCAAAGATGCATCTCTTTCAAAATTGGCTGCAAATTTTTAGGTTCAGAGTTGAATTAATACAGTTATACAATATTGAACTCAGTATAAACCCTATAAGAAATAAAATTGAATTAGGTTTTATCCTTTAAAAATATCTACATTTCATTTTAAAATATACTTTTTCATATGGAAAAACTCATTTCTAATGCCACTAACACTTAGATGTTTGCATATGCATCTCTAATCTCTACATATTTAATTATTACTAGTCACAGATCCAGTTACACTCTGATCCTTGGCATCTGAGCATGGACATAAAATCATCAGGTAGATTTCAATGGTAATGTTTTTCACCTCTACTAATTAACATGAAGCAAATTTGTATATTTCTTCCTCAAATATAACTCATGTTTATATATTTGTTGATTTTTTTGTGTGTATTTCATACAGAACACCCCAATCATTCATTTATATACCCACATCCCAAATGGCACGCCCCCATAGTCTCCCTCCCCACTGGAGCCCATATACGCTGTCATCTCTGATACTGTCCACTGCATTGTCGACGCCCCAGCCATTCCCCACTGTTTGTCCATCTTCTGAATCTAGTCAGCATATCTAGAGTTCCTTGTTTTAGGAAGATCAGCTCTTCCTCATCTAGCAGCAAGCTGTTGCCAATATTCCTTTAGATGAGATTGGGGTCTGCTGTTCATTTTACATAGATATAGTAAACATTTATATTTCATTTTTTAACTTCATATCTTTTCATAAGCATGCAAATACTTTTAGGAAACTTAATTTAACTGAATACATAATATTGCATGCAAGCATGCTCTATAATGCATCTTATCAATGACATTTGTGGCTTATGTTGCTTTTATGCTTTCCTATAGCATATCTCTTTGTATAATATTGGGATTTTTTTCTTGTAGGACAATATTCAAAGGGAGATACAGAGTCCAAGGGAACACATTTGGTATGTGTTGCCAAGTTGCGATCTCAGTAGAAAGGAGTCAATCTGTTCCTCCAGTGTCTCTGCACACGTGGAGATCTCATCTTGCTGCATACTTCCAATAAATATATTTTTATTTAAAAATTTATCAGTTTGTTAGGCCAAAATTTCAAGTGGCATTTCATCAGATAGATTTTATTGGTAATTGTTTATCACCTCTACTATTTAATAAGAAGTAAATTTTTATGCTTCCTCCTCAAATATGTCTTTATTTTTCAAATTGATTTTTTTGTGTGCATACCATACAGAACATCTGACACAATCTTATTGATCTACATACCCACTTCCCAAATGGCACCCTCCCATAGCCCCCCGCACCACACTGGAGCCCATATTCTCTGTCATCCCTGTTACTGTCGACTGTGTCATCGGCACCCCTAGCCATTCCCCAATGCTTATCTATCTGCTGAATCTAGTCAACCTATCTAGAGATCCTTGTTTTAGGAAGATCAGCTGTTCCTCATCTAGTAGCAATCAGTTGTCAATAGTCCTTTAGATAAGACTGGGGTCTGCTATTCATTTTCCCAGTTTTATGCCAGGTTACTGTTTGGGAGTCTTTTGGGCCACCCTGGCCAATAACTCAAAGGAAAGTATCTCCTACCTGGCATTGTTTCTTGTTATGTAGCCTTTATCTATACATATGGACTCTTAAAAAATTATATTGGCCCAATTAATCTTTGGTTATACTTTCCTTTTGGGTGTTTAAGACCCTACAATTGGCCCAGATAAACCAATTTATTTTTACTCTTAAGGTCGTTTGAGGATCTGTTCCTCAGGGAACACATGGGCTTGGGAGGAGCCCCTGGCTCCATTCTTTTACAGGTTCAGTCTATGTGAAGATAAGTCAAAGGTCCTGCTCGACCATGCCTAGCTTCGCTTGGAAGCATGGAGGAAATGATTCCTCTGTGTTGACCCTCCTCTTTGTAGACTAGACACAGGTTCCAGTCCATCTGGTGGGGTCTCCACGGCCTCCTTGATCAAGAAGACAGGGGACTCACCACAGTTACAGGACATTTTGAAAGATGCTCATAGTCCCCTGGAACTTAGTTGACCTAGGAAGGTAAGGAGCAAAAACTGTCCTTTATGTCCCTCTGACCAAATTAGTACAGTCCTCATAGTATGGCTGTTAAACATCCAAGAAGGTTAGTTCCACCAGTCCAGTACTTTTAATTACCATGTGCCATGTAGATAAAGCTTGGGTAAAGACCAAACGCCCTCAGATAATCCTTGCCTAGACCATATATTGCATTCTTTGACCTAGTTGTATGTATAATTTGTCAGTAGGTTGTTGGACTAATATGGTTCCCTCTGGTTTTTTTTAAACTAGCTAGGCATTATTTATCTCTCGCATTGTCTAGCCCTTCTACCATGGTTTTCCCATTTAAGGTGCCCCCATTTTTCCCATTTCTCCCTTAATAATACCTTTCTCCTATGGTCCAAACTCTGCTGAACTCCTTTCCCTTTATCCTCTAGGTTCCTTGTATAACCTTCCCTCCCCCCTCCCCTTAAAATAAAACCATTTTTATCCATATCTCCCTTATTAATACCTGTTTCCTACTGTGCTTCTCTTTTAGATTTTTTTCTTTTCCTTTACCTCCCTGGTTCCTTTTCATTATCCTGATTCCTAAATTTATGTCTGGATACATAACCACTTATCAGGATGTGGTGCTAGGATCCACATATGAGGGAAAATATCCATAATTTTTTTTTCCTGAGCCTGTGTTATTTTACTTAGTATAACAGTTTCTAGTTCCATCTATTTCCCTGCAATTTTCATGACTTCATCTTTCTTTACTGCTCCATCATCTAAATGAACCACATTTTCATTATCCACTTGTCAGTTGAGGGACACTTAGGTTGTGTCCATCTCTTAGCTATTGTGAAAAGAGCAGCAACAAACATGGATGTACAAGTGTCTCTGCAATAGGATGAGTTCTTTGGGTATATGCCAAGGAGTGGTATAACTGGGTCAAATGGTAGGTTCATTTGTAGTTTTTTAAGGGTTCTCTATACTGCTTTCCATAGGGGTTGAACAAGTTTGTAGTCCCACTAGCAGTGGATGAGCATTCCCCTTTCCCCACATACTCTTCAACATTTGGTATCATTTGTTCTCTTGGTCTTAGCCAGTCTGACTGAGGTAAGATGAAATCTTAAAGTGGTTTTAATTTGCATTTCTGTAGTTAATAGTCATATTGAACACATTTTAAGATGCTTCTTAGTCATCTTTTTTCTTCTTTTGAGAACTCTCTGTTCAGTTACTAAGACCATCTTTTAATTGGGTTACTTCCTTTCTTGATTCTTTGTTTTTTGAGTTCGTTACATATTCTGGATGTTAAGCCTCTGTCAGATGTGCTACTGGTGAAGATTTTTTCCCATTCTGTGGGTTTTCTCTTCGCTTCCTTGGCTGCTTCTTTTGATGTACAGAAGCTTTTTAATTTAATGTGGTCCAATTTATTGATTCTTGACTTTGTTTCCTGGGCAATTGATGTCTGGTTTAGAAAATCCTTTCTTACACTTATATCTTGTAGGTTATTGCCAATATTTTCTTCTAACAGATTCAGGGTTTCAGGCTTCACATTGAGGTCTTTGATCCATTTGGAGTTGACTTTTGTGCAATGTAAAAGATAGGGGTTTATTTTCATTCCTCTATATGTGGAGATCCAGTTTTGCCAGAACCATTTGCTGAACATGCTGTTTTTTCCTCCAGTGAATGTTCTTGTCCCCTTTGTCAAATGTCATGTGGCTGAAATTGCATGTACTCATATTTGGGTCTTCAATTTTGTTCCATTGATCTACAGGTCTATATTTGTGCCAGTACCATGTTGTTTTATGACTATAGCTCTGTAATACAATTTAATATCTGGTATAGTAATCCCGTCAACATTGCTCTTACTGCTCAGGGTTGCTTTGGCTATCCGAGGTCTTTCGTGCTTCCATATGTCTTAGGATAGTTTCTTCCAATTCTGTTGAGAATTTCATGGGGATTTTAATTGGCATTGCATTGAATCTGTAAATGGCTTTTGGTAGGATGGGCATTTCCACAATATTAATTCTTCCAATCCATGAGCATGTGAGGTCCTTCCATCTTCTGAAGGCTTCTTTAATCTCTTTCCTTAAAGATTTAAATTTTTCATTGTAGAGATCTTTAATATCTTTGGTCAAGTTACTCTGAAATATTTTATTTTATTTTTTGCTATTGTGAAAGGGAGTGTTTCCATGTACTCGTTCTCTGATTGCTTGTTATTGGTATATAGAAAGGCTACAGATTTTTGTAGATTAATTTTGTAACCTGCCACTTTACTGAATGTGTTAATAATTTCAAGGAGTTTTCTGGTGGAATTTTTGGTGTCTCTTACATATAATATCATATTGTCTGCAAAAAGGGATAATTTGATCTCTTCTTTTCAAATCATTTCTCCTTTAATTTCCTTCTGTTGTCTTATTGCTCTTGCAAGAGTTTCAAGCACTATGTTAAAAAGGAGTGGAGATGGTGGACACCCTTGTCTGGTTCCTGATTTTAATAGGACTGCTTCCAATATTTCTCCATTTAGAATGATGTTGGCTGTGGGTTTGTTGTATATGGCTTTAATTATGTTGAGGTATGGTTCCTCTAGTCCAATTCCCTCTAGGACTTTGAACATGAATGCATGTTGAATTTTGTCAAAGGCCTTCTCTGTATCTGTTGAGATGACCATGTGGTTCTTGTCTTTGAACCCATTTATATGATTTATGACATTTATTGACTTACATATATTGAATCATCCCTGCATCTCTGGGATAAAGCCGACTTGATCATGGTGGATGATCTTTTTTATGTGTGTCTGTATGTGGTTTGCAAGTATTTTGTTGAGAATTTTTGCCTCTATGTTCATTAAGGGTATGGGTCTATAGTTTTCTTTTTTGGTTGTATCTTTACCTGGCTTTGGAATTATCTTTTCAAAGAACCAGCTCTTGAATTTGTTGATTCTATGTATTGTTTTCTTTGTTTTTATTTCATTAATTTCTTCTCCCATTTTTGTTATTTTTTCTTGTCTTCTGAGTTTGAGTTTCATGTGTTGTTGGTTTTCAAGTGTCTTCAGCTGCAAAGTTAAGTCATTTATTTGTTCTTTCTGATTTTTTTAATGAATGCACTTAGAGCTGTAAATTTCCATCTAAGAATTGCTTTCAATGTGTCCCAGGTTTTGCTGTGTTGTATTGTCCTTTTCATTTAGTTCCAGGAATTCTTTTATTTCTTTCTTAACTTCTCCTTTGACCCATTCATCATTCAGGAGTGTGTTGTTTAATCTCCATGAGTTCATGCAGTTACTAGGGTTTCTTGATTTTAAGCTTTATTGCATTGTGGTCTGATAGAATGTATGGAATTATTTCAATCTTTCCGAATTTGTTGAGTTTTGTTTTGTGCCCCAGTATATGATCAATTTTGGAGAAAGTTCCATAGGGCGCTGAATAGAAAGTATATTCTTTGGTGCTTGGGTGAAATATTTGGTAGATGTCTGTTAGGCCTATTTGGTGTATGGTATTACTTAATTCAGATGTCTCTCTGTTAATTCTCTGTCTTCTTGGCCTATCTAATGGAGACAATGGGGTAGTGAAGTCCCCTACTATTAATGAGCTGGTATTAACCTGGGTCTTAAAGTCCTGTAGTACTCTTTTTCTGAAGTTGGATGCACATTACAATATGTTCATTATTGTAATATTTTCTTGGTCAGTTGTTCCTTTGATCAGAATGAAGTGGCCCTCTTTGTCTCTTCTGATTTGTTTTAGTTTAAAATCTATTTTATCAGACATTAGAATTGCAATGCTTGGTTTTTTTCTTAATACCATTCACTTGGTATATTCCTTTCCATCCTTTTACCTTAAGGTACTGCCTGTCCTTGAAAGTGAGATGAGTTTCTTGAAGGCAACACAAAGATGGGTTTTATTTCTTATTTAATTCAACTGCTCTGTGTTTGACTGGGGAATTCAGTCCATTGATATTTAAAGTTGTTAATGAAAGATATGTATTGATTCCTGTCATTTTTATTTCTGTTCACATTCTTGGTGTAGCTGTGCATTTCCACAGTTATGCCTTCATTAAGTTTCTTTCCATAACTCCTTGTGTATAGTCATCCCTTTCTTCAGCTCTTTGTATTGGTTCAAGAACTCTCTGAAGGGCTGGTTTTGTGGACATGAATTCTTTCAGCCTATTTATGTCATGGGAGATTTTTCTTTCCTCTTCTAGTATAATAGAAATTTTGGCTGGGTAAAGTAATCTGGGTTGGCATCTGTGGTCATTTAAACTGGGAATACTTTTGTCCAGGTTGTTCTGTCTTTCATAGTTTGCACTGAAAAGTTAGCTGTAATCCTAATGGGTTTTCCTTTATATGTGACTTGTTTTTCTTTTGCAGCTTTCAGTATTGTCTCTTTGTTCCATACATTTAGTGTTTTTGCTATGATGTGCCATGGAGAGTTTCTTTTCTGGTCCTCTCTGTTTGGTGTTCTATATGCTTCTTGTATTTGTATGGGCATGTCTTTCTTTAATTTCTGAAATTTTCCTCCACAATCCTTTTGGAAGATCTGGTCTATACCATTATCCTGTGATGATTCTCCTTCCTGTCTACCTACAATTTGTAAGTTTGGTCTTTTTATGGTGTCACACAATTCCTGCATATTCCATTCTTGTGTTTTCTTAAATTTTTCATAATCTTTGCTTGAGTGGTCTAATTCGTCCACTTTATTTTCCAGTCTTGATAGTCTGTTTTGCATTTATTTCATTATATTGGCGAGGCTTTCTCCTGTCATTTGTAATTGGATTACTGTTTCATTTCCTTCTTCATTTCAGCCTGAGTATTCTTCAGTATTTCTAACTCTTTTGAATTCATTTAGAAGTTTATCCCTATCTTCTTTCAGTTCTTTGATTTGTTTGTTCTTTAAATTCACTGAATTCTTTTATCATGTTTATAATTATTATTTTCAGTTTCATGTCCTGTGTTATCTCTGAGGTGTTCTCATTGTACTCCTCTACAGGACTGTTGGTACTTGCTGGGGATATATTATTTTGGTTTTTCATGTTATTTTTTTTTTTTTTTTGCTGTGACCTTGACATGTGGATTTCTTTTGCACTTTCTGATTCTTGTGTGAGACTCAAGATTTCCTCTGTTGAATTTAGGTCTGCTTCTTTTTGTAAATTTTATGTGCCTTTGTGGTTTACTTGTTGGGCATGAAAAGCTGGTTGGTCTAAGCTTCCGGTTCTCTCTTTTGGTTTTATATTGGAGTGGCCATTTGCTTTC
Organism: Nannospalax galili; assembly: GCF_000622305.1. Classification (NCBI taxonomy): domain Eukaryota; kingdom Metazoa; phylum Chordata; class Mammalia; order Rodentia; family Spalacidae; genus Nannospalax; species Nannospalax galili. Next base: position 2,095,607 of record NW_008332087.1, read on the forward strand.
GTCTTCCTACTCAGGAGTTCCCACAGAGGCCCAAGTCAGATGAAGATCAGATGCTCTCAGTCTTTTTCCTAAGGTGTGGATCCCTCCAGGAAAGATGCGGGCCTCTGGAATTTGGAGGCTTGGCTGGCCTGAGAGCAGGGCCCAGGAAAGATGCTGGCCCCAGGAAACTGGTGGCTGTGCCACCCAGAGATGCAAGAGGAGGTGGGAGTGGGAAGAAGCCCTGGGGATGACAGAGAAGAATTAGGCTGGTTTGGATGCAGAGGATCAAGAGGCAGTGGGGATTTTGGTCCAAGAGGTCAGTCCAGGGGTCTGGGGTGCCATAAAAAGAAATGGGCCAGTATCCAGGCTAGGAGGAGAGATGGGGTCGGGGAGCAGGGATGGTGAATTGAGGCTGGGGGGTTTAAGGTGGTGGTGGTCACTGGGGGGACTTACCCAGGAAAAATGCTGGCACCAGGAAGCTGGTGGCTTTGCTGCCCAGAGATGCAATTGTGGTGGGAACAGGAACAGGCCCAGAGGGCTCCTGGGGACTGCAGGGAGGAATTGTGTTGGTCTGGATTCAAAGTATTAGGAAGCAGTGCAGTGGGGATTCTGGGCCATGAGATCAGTCCAGGGGTTTGGGGTGCCAATACAAGAAGTGTGCCAGTACCCAGGCTAGGAGGAGAGATGGGGCAGGGGAGCTGGGCAGGGTGCATTGAGGCTGGAGGAGTTAGGCAGGGGTGGGTGCTGTGAGATTTACCCAGGAAAGATGCTGGCACCAGGAAGCTGCTGGCTGTGCTGCACAGGGATGCAAAGGTGGGAGGGGGAGCAGGAACAGGTCCAGAGTGCTCCTGGGAACTACAGGGAGGATTTGGACTTGTCTGGATGCCTGGTTAATGTCTTTTAATACTTTCTAATGTAAAACAGTAGAAGCACTGAGAATGGAATGGTTTTATTTCTAAATAAAAGTATTAGCAAGAGTGCTAATTTTATTTTCTTTGTATGAGTAATTTTATTTTCTTTGTGTGAATGTTTTGCCTGCATGTGTGTAAGTGCACACCTGTCATGCAGTACCTGTGGAGGTCAGAAGAGGGTGTCGAACCCTCTGGAACTGGAGTTACAGATGTTTGTTAGCCACCATGTGGAAACACTTTATATTTTTAATATCAGGAAATATGTCTGAGTTTCCTTAATGGAAGGATTTTACTGGCACTCCTTCCTGTGTGGCACCTTTGTCCTCCCATCTCACCTTTTTATATTAACAGTTGTTCTCCCCAAGTTCTTTTCCAGCGGCAGCCACTTCAGCATTCCTTCAGTTGCTGTTACTTCCATGATACCATTTACATTCAATTTGAGTTTCAACTTCCAACATGATTTCTTTAGTTTTCTTCTGAACGTTCACTCTTTTGACTAATTACTTCTTTTAATTTCTCATTTTTATTAAGTGTAACAATAGGTTTATCAGTTGGAGGTAATGTAGCAATATAGTCTTCGGGTTGCTGAGTGTGAGCTGAGCGACAAATGTGCAGTGCCTGACTGCTGAGGTCAAGGTTTGACACACTTGCATTATTTGCAAAGTAATCAGTGGGCAAAAGAGCTAGAGGTAAAAATTTTAGCTTATACAATTACAGTTAAAGGAGCTTGGAAACTAGACATTGAATCATCTTACTGGGTTTCTCAGTTCTTTCTAATATTGCCGACATGTATGTAAGTGTACCCATGTCATGAAAAGCCCACAGAGGCCAGAGGAGAGCATTGGAGTCCCTGGAACTGGAGTAACCTATGGTTGCTAGCTGCCATGTGGGTTCTGGGAATCCAACCCAGGTCCTCTGCAACAGCAGCCAATGCTTTTAACAGCTGAGCCATTTCTCCAGCCCCCAAGGGTTACTAAGTTATTACTAAATGATAGTAACTAAAAGTTTTGTATAACAGAACCAACAAATTAAATGTTCTAAGTATAAAATAAATACTGAAGAGCCAAGTGTGGTGATGCATACCTTTAACCCCAGCATTCAGGAGGCAGAGGCAGGCAGATCTCTGTGAGTTCAAGTTCCAGGCCAGCTGAGGCTACAGGGAGACCCTGTCTCAAAAAGAAAAAAAAATCCAAGAAATTCAATAAAGTGTAGTGAGTAAATGGCGATTTCTGGACCTCATGTTGGAGAGTTGTATTTGTAAAATGTTTACTTATAGCCAGACATGGTGGCACATGCCTGTATTCCCAGCACTTGGGAGGCAAAGACTGGTGGCTCTCAAGGCCAGCCTGATCTACATAGTGAGTTCCAGGCCAGCTGGGGCTTCAGGGAAACCCTGTTTCAAATAGACCAAAAAAAAAAAAAAAAGTTTCTTTATATGTTCTAAATTTTCCTACAATTAATAACTTTGTGAGAGAATAAATAATATTGAGAAAAATAGCACTTTTTAAAATCTTTCTTTGCAATTTCTATTTAATTTTTTTGGTACTAGGGGTCTAACCTAGAGCCTCCCCCATGCTAAGCATGTGTTGCATTTGTGGGTTTTTAAAAAATGTTTGTTTTATCTTTAATCATGTTGTACGTGTGTGTCTCTGTGTGTGTGAGTGTGTGCACGTGAGTGCTGATGCCTATAGAGATCAGAAAAGGGTACTGAAGTCCCTGGAGCCAGACAGGCCGTTATGAACAGCCAGGGATGGGTTCTGGGAACTGAGCTCCAATCATCTGAAAGAACAGCAAGTGTTCAGTGCTCTTAACCACTGGGGCCATCTCTCCAAACCCATATTTGAGGTGTTTTTTTTTTTTAATTCTTTCTAAATCTAATTTGATTTAGTGTGAATCAATAAATTTAATTTGATTTGAGTAACTTGAGAGTTGTTTAATAATTTTTAATTTAGTTTGTAAAATTCATTTCCTTTCAAATTAGTTTTTGTTTGTTTGAATGAGTAAACTTGATCACATTTCCTTTAGGAAAATATTCTTATAATATTTGTCCTGTTTTTGTTTTGAGATGGAGTCTCCCTATAACCCCAGCTGGCCTAAAACTGACTATGTAGAGCAGGCTGGCCTTGACCTGACAGACATCCACGTGCCTCTATCTCCTGAGTACTGCGACTGAAAATGTGCGCCACCATGCCCTGCTGAACCTGTTTTCTTTCCAAGAACATTGATTAATATGTTTCTCCATTTTAAAAAATATTTTATTATTTTTATTTTATGTGTATGTGTGTATTGCCTGCATGTAGGTATGTGCACCTGTGTCGTGCAATGCCCTTGGAGGACAGAAGAGGCTGTCAGATCCCCTGGAACTTGAGTTATAGACAGTTGTTAGGTGCCACGTAGGTGCTGGGATTCAAATCCGGGTCTTCTGCAAGAACAGTGTTTTTAACCACTGAGCCGTCTCTCCAGCCCGTTTCTCTATTTTTGTCTTTTTTTGTTCTTGTGATATTTTATACTGGTTTCCACTAAAATCCTTCATATTTTGTATATATTTATTGCTAGTAATATTTTCTTATGGATCCTACAAGTGCACTAGGATTTTTAAATAGGAAAAGTATTGATTTTCTATATTTAATCATATTAGTTTTGACCATACTGAACTCTCTTCTTAATAAAATGTAAAACATGTAACTAAGACAGGCATATATTATTGAGAATCATAAAATTTTATATGATGATTTTGAACTACTCATGGATCACAGCCAGGCTTATAGCTTATATATCTGTGATGCACTGAATTCCATTCATCTCATCCACTCAAGCATCCCACTGTCTTTATCACTGTATTTATCTGTTCTTACTGTGTCATTCCTATAAGCATTCAAACATCCTGTCATCTCATTCCTAATACAAATAACACTTTATATTCCCTCTACTTGTCATCTGATTTCTCTTATCCCCTTTGGAGCAAAGTTCATGAAAGGAATGCTCGTTACGTGCTGACTCCCTGTGCAGACAGGCCTGACTTTAGCAGGCCTTCTCGAAAGGGAAGTTGAACTTCAGAAAGTGTCACCATTAAGTATTAATGGCTTGCTGCGCTTACTCTTCATGTAGGCAATACGATCGCTGTTGAACACCACTTTCAGTCTTGAAGGTTGGAACTTCAGTATGCATTAGACAGAGGCCACCTGTGTGGCTGACCCCTAGTAAAAATCTGAGTTCTAAGGCTCTATGAGCTTGGCTAGATAAGATTTCTCACAACTTCCTGTGGGGAATTGATCTTGTCCTGTGTGATTCCAGAGGACCAAGAGGCTTGGAAGCATTCCCTAGATTCCCTCTTTGCACCTTTTCACTTTGCTAATTTAGTTTTGTATCTTCTCAGGGAAATAAATCAGAGCCACGAGTATAACTTTAAAGAGTCCTGTGAATCGTCCCAGCCAAAAATCTCCCAGGGGATGGTCGTGGGGACAGTGTCATACTCTTCAATTCCAGTGTTTCTTGAATGGTCTTTAATGTTTTCACTTCACTGTTTCCATGGAATCCACTCCTGCCAAGGTCCCCAGAGAGCCTTGTGACGCTCAATACAATGACCATTTCCCAGTCCTTATCTTATTCTGTCCTCAATGCCTTGTGAGTCAGACCATTATTTTTTTTCTCTTTTGAATTACTTCCATTCCTTGGTTTCTAGGACAATGCTCTGTCCTGGTTTTCTTCATACTTCTTTGACGTCTTTTTTCCTCTCCTTTACTGGACATTGCTATCATTTCTGAACTTTATAGTAGAAATAACTTGTATTATGGCAGGTTTGCTGGCATGGTAGGGGGTAAATGTCTAATTTTGATGGCTCAAATTAAAAAGAAGAGAAATTGGAGGCAGTATAAAGGGATAGTAGGGAAAATTTTTTCTCAGAAAGTTTTACTGTAAAGGGGAACAAAATTAAGATGCTTCCTGGGGAAGACAACAGAGCCAAGAAAACATTTTCTTTGTTTGTGGGAGAAATGACTATGAATTGAATGTTGAAGGGAATGATTTGGTGAAAGGGAGGGGAAGATACAATGGGAAGAAAATTGTGAGAACCTATTGAGCAAGCAGAGGGCTTACGTCAGCTAAAAATATGAAAAATATCACCTATCATTCAGAGAAAAGAAACTACTAAACACTCGACCTTTTGTTTCTAAACTTGTTGATACGGCAATTGTGGGAAGGGTGCTACAGAATGTTTTGAGTTTGGCACTGAAAGAAGTCAGCTTTAAACCAGAGTGCATTAAAAGGCATTTGGAAATCTGAAGAACAAAACACTGATAGACATAACCAAAGCTAGGGACTAGGATGATGGATGAAACCTGAAGGGTGAGGGCTGCATAGATTTCCATGAACCATTTCATGTTTCTGATAGAGATCCTTCCCAAACTTGATGTTAGACAATCTGCTTTGTGATGGAGACACTTGGTAATATAATTTATAAGCACTTCTAGCATCAGCTTGATATTCAAGTGTCAACATTAATTTTGAAAGAGATGTCATTATTCCAAGAGCAGTGAGGACAAAAAGCAGGTATTTAGTCTTGGGATGTTATGAACAGTAGAGAAGCTTTTTTGTTTTTTATTTGACTGGGATGAAATTCTCAAAGGTTTTGCATTAGAGAGGATTTCTAGATATTGAGGTGGGTATGCTTCCTTGTTTCTCCAAGCATGGAGGTCAGAGAGATGATCTGCGCTAATGCTAAACCTCTCTTGAGTCACATGTTTCTAGGTAATTGAGTGAGGCTAAAGCAAGGCAGGAGAGAGCCTTGTGTATTACAACATTTACTGACTGTGGTAAAGGGAATAAACCTGCAATGAACTCAGAAGAGGGCCGTCTGAGGAAGCAGGTAGAAGACAGAAAAGTGCTTTCCAGAAAGCGAAAAGAAGATAGCAGTTTAAGGAGGAACAGTCAATTGTTCCAAATGGGATTGAGGTTCATATTAGATGGGGTCTGACAAGGTAATCATTGGATCTGTGCTTAAGTCAACCATTCCTGGCACAAGTAGTGTTCAAAACCAGACACTAACACCACTTGGATACACAGGGCCTTTGGAAGCTGTGCAGAGTCAGTTGTAAAAGATCTCTGTTGATAAGTAGGAGAGAGGTGAAAATACAACCTGGAAAGGAGATACTGGTCTGAGGGGAGTTACGTTGCTACATAAGGAAAATTACAGTTTGTGTGAGACATACTTAGGAAATTTTAAAGTTGTTAAGAAGAACACGGTTCAGTTTATGAATAAGAAGGAAAAGGTAAGTGATAATATAAGACTCCTGAGAAACTGGGAGACAATAGAAATTCTCTGAGCCCTGCCTGTAGTTGGGAGGAAGTCAGTACTCCTGCTGGAATGGAAGAGGACAGAAACAGGAGAACAGATGGGAGTGTGTGTGTGTGTGTGTGTGTGTGTGTGTGTGTGTGTCTGCGTGTGTGTGTCTGTATGTGTCTGGGTCTGTGTATCTGTGCACAGGTGCATACACACATGTGTATATGTGGAGGTCAGAGGTCAATGTCTGGTCTCTTCCCTCAGTCACTTTCCATTTTACTTTCTGAGACAAGGTCTCTCACTGACCCAGAAGTGCACCCATTTGGCTAGACTGGCCTTCAAACCCTAGACATTCTCATGTTTCCATCTCTCCAGTGCTGGGATTGAACTTGCTTTTTTACATGGGTGCTAGGGATTGAACTCAGCTCCTCATGCTTTCACGGCAAGGCAAAATCTTTATAGACTGAGCCATCTCCCCAGCCCCTTCAAGTGCATTTTTAGCAAAGGCTTTCAAGTCAGCCCTGTCTTGCCTGATTGAGGGACACCAATAAGAACACAGACAAAGATTTTATGGAGCTTATATATTGAAGACAATATAGCTGCAATTTTCTGAGAGAAGTTGAAGGTCAGTTACTGATTTCAAGAGGTTGACAGGGAGTAGAAAAGGCCCCAAAATTTGGGAGGGGACAACATGAAAACCTTGTCACTGAAGACTTCAGAGAACTTGACAGGTTTGCTTGGCATTGTTGAAGATATTTTTAAACATTTTAGGGAACCCTTTGAGGGAACTGTTGTGCAACGCTGTCCTTCCCAGCTTGGCTTTTAGGCATGTGGGCTTGTATCTAAGCAAAGAGGCTCAGGAGTCCTGTAATTATAGTCATTCTCCCTGTTCCTGTTCAGTAAATTTTTCTTTTGATGTTTGTATTTTTTGTCCTTTTGTGCATTAATAAAGTGGTTTTATTATGTGTAAGATATATATATATATAATATAGATATATAATCTATTGGAAATAATATGGAGGAAGCAGGAGATACAGATTCTGTGTCACAACCCGGAAAGCAGGATATATCAAATAAAACATGTACGTACTACTGGAAGTGATATGAACAATACGAGGAATCCAGATAAAAATAACTGCTTCCACCCAAGACTCTGGGACCATAGCGGAAGAGAGAGATTGTAAGAGCCAGGGAGGATGGGAGGTGTGACCATATGGTAACAAAGTCTTAGAAGCTCCTGGGAGCCTGCTCATATGATTCTATGGCATAGGTGTCAGCATACACAAGTCCCATGCAAACTCAGGCAGACCGTAACCTTTCATAGAAATGGGAAAATAAACAGCAGATCCCAATCTTATCTAAAGGAATGTTGGCAACTGATTGCTGCTAGATGAAGAAGAGCTGATTTTCCTAAAACAAGGAACTCTAGACAGGCTAACTAGACTCAGTGGATAGACTTGCACTGAGGAATGGCTGGGGGCACTGACAACACAGTGGGCAGTAACAGGGATGACAGAGTTTATGGGCTCCAGTGGGGACAGGGCTGTGGGAGGGTGCCATTTGGGATGGGGGTATAAAGATGATTAAGATTGTTTGGGATGTTCTGTATGAAATAAAAAAGAAAACACAACCCCCTAAAAACCATTAACAAGAGTATCAAGAAGATATATCAATAAAGATACACAAGATGAAAAAAATGCTTGGCCCAAATTACAGCTTTAAGTCTCAATTTTATTTTAATTAGAGATTTTTCTAATCGTTACTTATATCATTTTGTTTGCTCATTTTTTATTTGTATTTTAATGGACTCCACATACTAATTTGTTTTCTGTAACTGTCTGAAAATCACTGTCTTTTAATTAACAATCTGACTAATGTTGCAGTTCTGATTTTTGTTTTCTTTGTATGTGTGTATGTATATGGTATGGTGCGTGAACCTGTGTGTGTTGGGGTGGTGCCTTTTCTTATGAATGTACATGTTGAGGCCATCTGATTTTTTTTTTTTGTATGTAGGTATGTGTATGGTATGGCGCATGGACCTGTGTGTTGGGGGGTGCCTGTCCTATGAACACACATGTGGAGGTCATCTGTTTTTTTATTTGTTTTCTTTGTATGTGTGTATGTGTATGGTATGGCATGTGAACCTGTGTGTGTTGGGGGTGCCTGTCCCTGTGAATGCACATGTGGAGGCCTTTGGAAGACTTTGGGTACCTTCCTATATGGCTCTGTATACTCTGTTGCTTTGACAGGCAGTCTCTCACAGAACTGGAAGCTTACCCTTTCAGCCAGGGTGACCAGCCAGTGAGCTCCCAGGATCCTCCTGTCTTCACCGTTGTGTGCTGGTATGGCAGGTATATAGCCATGCCTAGTTTTTCTTCATGAATGCTGAGAATTAGAACTAGGTTCTGACGCTTACACAGCAAATATTCTTGTCTACTGAGCAATCCCCCCAGTCCCACATTGTTGTAATTCTTATGACTATTGTTTTTGGGATACTCTTTATTTTTATTTTAGCAATGCTAGATTTAAAAAAAAAAAAAATCTCTTTTCTCCGTTCTCTTCAATTTTGGCCAAAATGTTTTGCCCATTTTTTTCTGCAATAACTTAGAAGTTTTATATCATATTTTCCAGCTAGTACAGATACAATTTTTCTTGAGTTAGCAAACAGTAGGGGTGAAAAAACACAGTACAAGGCTTACAAAGACAGAAAGAATAGTATTGTCATCAACACCTTCATCTCAGTCAAACAATTCAGTAGAAATCGGGTGCCCCACATCCTGTTCTGGTCATGGCCTTGGCCTCCAAAGGTAAATAGTTGTAATGCTGTGTTTTATTGTTCTTCCGTTTTTTACATTTACATATTTAACCAATTTATTGTTTCATATTGCATATTAATTTTATATCAACAGAATCAAGCCATATGTATTTTTTTGTAATTTAAGTTTTTGGACTTAATTTTTTTTCTTGAGATTCTTCTAGGTTGATGTATTAAATTTTACTGAAAATAAAATTATATGGGTTATTGATACAACCTCCCATTAACCAAAATTTATACTGTTTTTGTTTGTTTCTGTTCTGTGTTTGAAATATTTTAGCTTCTCTTGGGTAAATTTCCCAGAGCACAAGTAAAATGGCTTTCAAAGGGTCATTCAGAAGGGAAGCTGCTGGGTCAGCTTTCTCCAACAAAGGGAAACTGCTTTCAAAGTCTCTATAATTCTCTTGCTGCAAAGTGCCTGCTATGTCTCTTCCTCACTGGTTTTTCACTCTGAGTTGCTGGAAGCAGATAAATGAATTGATGGATGAGAAATGAAGGAATAAGCCAGTCAACAGGGAGATGTAGACAGAGTTTAATGCTTGTGGGTCAACTTTATGTGTTGCAACGATTTTCCAGTTTTGTTTTGTTTTTTTAATTTTTGTATTTATTATTTTGGGGGTGGGGGGCATGCCATGCTAGTTGCGTGGAAGTTAGAGGACAATACTCTCTCCTTTCATCATGTCTGTTCCAGAGATCTAACTCAGGTCGTCGGGCTTGGTGGCAAGCGGCTTTACACACCGTGCCATCTCGTTGCCTTTCTTTCAGGTTTTAGCTTGACTTTCGACTGTCACTTCTGTCCTTTCTTTTTTATTTTAAGATTTTACATGGTTGTACAAAACTATGCCACAGTAACTTTTTAATTCTCATTTTAACTCTATATTAAAGGCACTATTATCAAATCCAATCTATTTTTGAAGGAACAAAGTCAAAGATTCTAAGTGGCAGTCTGGTTTATGTGGTAGTAAGTTGCAGAAGCAGTGATCAGACCCTAGGTAGTGATTTCTTGAGGATGAGATTATAATTTCTATACTTTATGCTCCTCTATGATCAGAAAAAATATTTTAACAAATTCAAAATTATTAACCCATTTTTTTTGCTAAATTTTACATATCTTTTTCTAAAAATTATTTTTATGTACATGAGTTATTGCCTGCATGTATGTAAGTGCACCCATGTCGTGCAATGCCTGCAGAGGACAGAAGATGCTGTCAGATCCCCTGGGATTGGAGTTTCAGACAGTTGTTAGCTGCCATGTGGGTTCTGGGATTCGAACCCAGCTCTATCTGCAAGAACAACCAGTGTCCTTAACCACTGAGCCATCTCTCCAGCCCCTACTTTAATTTTCTGAGGTAAAAAGTGATTACATATTGTTCTTTATTCTATGCTGATATTGATATCTGTAAGATGTTGTTTTCTAAGCCCCAAGAATATAAAATTCTGTTGATACCCATGTTCCATATATAAAATGCTAGAACATTTGAATATAAACTATATACTTCAAATCATCTCTAGATAATATATACTTCTATATACTTTCAAATCATCTCTAGATACTTTCTATATACTTCAAATCATCTCTAGATAATTTATAACCTAACACAATGTAAACTGTTGCTATACTAAGTTGTTGAGGGAATAA
>NW_008332087.1:2106339-2198571 GCF_000622305.1 Nannospalax galili
AAAAATACAGAATGAAGGCTACTAGAAATAAGTGAACTTAGTGATTAAAAAACAAACATGTGAAATAAAATGGCATAAGCAGGTGTACATAGTACTATAACAACAGGAGGTATCTAAGACCTATGCAGTTGCTTCTATAGGACACTGTTAGGCAAATTCAGTAAGACCTAATAAAAGAAGAGGTGTCCCTTTTAAAATATTTTCTACTATTATTCATTCATGTTATGTCCTTTATCCATGTCAAGCCAATGCTGCTGTAATTAATCTACATTTCTGGGATTTCTTTTTAAAATGAAACAAAACAGAAATCTCTTGAGGAATAGATCTTGAAGGAAGAGAGGACATAGTCCTGCTGGGATGTCGAATCTGCATGAGTACATCTATAGATTTAAAACAAATTGTACATTGCTGCTACATGTTTTGTAGAAAGTAATAAACTAGCACTATATTTTATTTTACATAAAGTTGGAAGTAGTGGTACATACCTTTAACCCCAGGAGGCAGAGGCAGATGAATCTCTGTGAGATAGAGGCCAGCCTGGCCTACATAGTGAGTTCCAGGACAGCTAGAGATACAGGGAGACCCTGTCTCAAAAAACAAAAAACAAAAACAAAAACACAAAAATGTATTTTGCATGATTTTTAGTCACAGTTTCTATCTATTATTGATGATTTTATGGAAACAATTTTATATGTATATTTGTCCCCAGAATATTGGCTTAATTGTTATTTATTTTTGTACTATGCCACAGGTTTTGGAGGGACTTTTTAAGGACAATCATATTAACTCTGAATTATGATAGTTCTATATCTTTTTTTCCCCAATCTTTATACCTTAGAGTTCTCATTCTTACCTTACTTCATTGGGCAATATTGGAGGCATTTCCCCCCGCTCTTAAAATTTTTAAATAGACACACAAAACTACACACATACCATAATCCTTCCTTCTTTGTTTTTAAATCAACTAGTTAATTTAATTGATGTATACTTGCACATATTTATGACTTGCATATGCCATATATCAGAGAAGATGTAGAGAAAGAGGAAGTCATATAACTAATGGTAGAGAGACAAATGCCTGCCACCATGGAAAACTGTATGACTGTCCCTCAAAACACTAGAAAGAGAGCTACCTTTTGTTTCCTTCCTCCCTTCCTCTGTATGAACTCCTCCTTCCATTTTCTTTCTTCCTTCCTCCCTTGTATTTATCTTTGCTTTTTTTTCCTCTTAAAATATTATTTAGTAAATTGTTTCTCTAAAATTCATATGGAATCACAAACGTCTCCAGGTAGTCAAACCAATCAGGTAAAAGAACAATGCTGGAGGATCACACACCAGCTCTCAAACTATATTACAGACCTATAGTCATAAAAACAGCATGGAACTGCAACAAAAACAGACCCATAGATCAATGGAACACAATAGAAGACTCAAACATGAGTGCACCGAATTTCAGTCACCTGATACTTGACAAAGGTGCAAAGAACATATACTGGAGGAAAGACAGCATCTTCAACAAATGGTGCTGGCAAAACTGGATCTCCACCTGTAGAAGAATAAATTAAACCCTTATCTTTAATCTTGCTCAAAAGTAAACTCCAAATGGATGAAAAATCTCAATATGAAACCCAAAACTCTGAAACTGCTAAAATAGGCAGTTTCCTGCAAGATGTAGGTATAGGAAAGGTCTGCCTAAATCTGACATCAGGTGCTCATTAACATTAACAATCAACAAGTGGAACCTCACTAAACTAAAAAGAGCCTGTATAGAAAAAGAAACAATCAAGAAAGTGAAGAGGAAACCCGCTGAGTAGGAGAAAAATTTTCACCTGCTACATATCTGGCAGAGGATTAATATCTAGAAAAAGTAAAGAACTCTAAAAATAAAGAAACAGGAAAACAAACGACCCAATAAAAAGGTGGACTAAGGACCAGAACAGAGTTCTCAAATGAAGAAAATGGCTAAGAAATACCTTAAAATGTGCTCAATGTCCTTAGTAATTAGGGAAATGAAGATCAAAACCACTTTAAGATTTCATCTTACTCCAGGCAGACTGATTAAGATCAAGAGAACAAATGACACCAAATGCTGGGGAGAGTGTGGAGAAAGGGAACGCTCATTCACTGCTCGTGGGATTGCAAACTAGTGCAACCACTATGGAAATGAGTGTGGAGAACTCTTAAAAAAACTAAAACTGGATCTACTATATGATCCCGTGAAACCACTCCTTGGCTTATACCCAAAGGACTCATCCTACTGTAGCGATGCATGTACATCCATCTGTGTTTGTTGCTGTTCTTTTCACAATAGCTAAGAAATGGAAACAACATAGATATCCCTCAACTGACCAGTGGATAATGAAACTGTGGTACATTTACATAACAAAGTCCTACTCAGTGGTAAAGATGATATTATGAAATTTGTAGGAAAATGGTTGGAACTAGAGACTTATATTAAGTGAAGTAACACAGACTCAGAAAAGCAAGTGATGTATGCTCTCCCTCATTTGTGGATCTTAGCACCAATCCCTTATATGTGAGTATATATCCTGATGTAACAGCAGAAGCCAGGAAAATGGAAAGGAAACACAGGGGTAAAGGGAAAGAAAGAGCCAGAGAGAGAGAGAGAGAGAGAGAGAGAGAGAGAGAGAGAGAGAGAGAAAAGAAGAGGGGGGGGAAGCAGATGCTATGAGGGGAGAAATGGGGAAAATGAGTATATTCAACTGGGAAATGAGGAGGGAGAGGGGAAAACAGGGCCACTTAAACTGGGGAAGGAGGAGGGAGGTTAGGAGAGAAAGGAGAGATAAATAAAGTTTAGGTGGTATAAAAAGCCATAAATATCTCTGTACATGCGTTCATGAATATACCTTAAGGCCATATAACAAGGAACACATGCCAGATAGGAGAAAACCTCCCTTCAAGTTACTGGTCAGGGCAGTCCAAGAGAATCCCAAAATAACACAGGCTATTGCCAGAGCCCTGATCACCTCCCAGAACATGAAGGAAAGACTCTATTGCTGAAGACAGGACATACTTGGGACACAGGACTTGGAGCAATAGAGCTGGATCTAACCTGGAAGCCTTCTCCCTGAGTACTAGCCCTTATAGTTCTAGAGGATACTGTGCTAGCTGCTAAGGGGAAAAAAAAATCAGTCAACAGCCCAATCCAGCTCTAAAGCCTAATAACTGTAACAGTTGGCACAGCAAACTATTTATTTCTATTGGTGCAGTAGTGGCACTTTTCTCTGAGGGGCAATCAGCAGATACTAATTGGACTCAAAGTCCTCTCAGTGGAAGGGAGCTCACCGGTGGCACTGTAAATGTAGCCAAATACACATGTCTGGATAAGTCATAGATCCTAGAGAAAACCCTATCTCTGTCATATCTTTAGACAAATGAGGCTTCTTACTCTATGCTAAAAATGGGTCTCTATATTTACAGACACCACTCATCAGACAAACTTCTTCTTGCAACAGATGGAGGCTGTCACCACGCTATTATAACCAGTCACACACAGTTAATATATACCTGAGTGATGCCCGTTCCTAGTGACATATCTACAATGGAACCGCTACACCTAAGGCTCATGGAACATAATGGAACAGGGGCATTATATGAATACTATTAAATCCTTCAACTCTCACCAGTGAGGCTTCCTCATACAATAAAGTGCAACACACACACAAATCCACATCTAGCTATGTTTTAGAGCACAAGAGACCACACAGTGCCTGTCCCTGGATAGGACTCCTATATTAAACCTCACCCACGCAAGACTCAGGGACCATTGCAGAAGAGGGGACTGAAAGATCGTAGGAGCCAGGGTTTGTGTATGAACATAAGGAAACAGACTTTCAGGCTGCTATGAACTTGCTCATATGAACTTGAAACAGTGCTGACAGCATGCACAAACCCATGCTGACTTCATCAGACAAAATCCCAACATAGAACAAGGGAAATGGGCAGCAGGCCCCAAGTCTAGGCAAAGACCTATTGACAACAGATTTCTGCGGGGTGAGGGAGAGTAGATCTTCTTTAAGAGAGTGACTCTAGATAGGCTGACTAGACTCCAGTTGGATGAACTTGCACAGAGGGACATCTGGGTACAAATGCTTGACTGGACAGGATTTAACATATATGAACGAATGCATGGAATCTAGTAGGGAGGTATGCGAGGGGACATAGATGGGGAAGGGGTTCTAAATTTGCTTAAGATTTTTTTGTATGAAATGCACAAAAGCAATAAAGTTCTTAAAAATTATATTACTTTGTGTGTGCATGTGTGTGTGCATGTGTGTTAACCCAAGCACCCATGTGGAGGCCAGAGGACAATTTTAAGAAGTTACTATTGGAGACAACTGCCCTCTTTGAACTCTGCAGAAAGGATGCTCGACTACATGTGCTGTCACCAGTAGCCAAAATCATCCATGAGGGCGGGATCAGATAAGTATGCATGCTGATGCAAGGTTCTGAAGTGCAGTGTCCCTTATGTTTATATTTAGATTAGATTAAAAAAAAAAAGATGCCTTATTTATACAGTTGTGGAATTTCTGCTCTGTATCTTACCAACAGGTCACATATTGTTGCTAATTGTTTCCTGAGTTCCTGCAATGTCCTTTGATTTGCATACCATTTGTTCTTAAATACCTGCTTAGAGCACCCCACCCCTGTGAATAAAACCTTGAGAGTTAGAGACTCAGTGCTCTTTGTTCTATAGAACAGGGAGGCTCCTGGTCTCCAGCTTTCTTAAATATTAAATTGTCTGTGTGTGATTTTTTTTTTTTATTGGATAACTCATCGTCCTTTGTGTCCACCACTGCCTTACTTAGCACTCAATAATCCTGAAGAAATACTTTTAACACTTATTTCAAGGAAAGTTTACTGGTCTGGCATCATTTTTCTTTGAATTCACGTTTATTCACTCTGGTTAGGGCACCAAAGACAGACCAAAATGATTCCACCCAAGTCTAGCTTAATGGACCAATGAATTCATTGGCATTACTTAGAGAAGTGTGGATGACCTCCAAACAGCTTCATCTACTGAAAAACCCTACCCCAGCATGGATGATCAGCTAGAAAGATGCTTAGATGGAGTTCTGCTTCAGTTACCCTTCACCTCCTATATGCTCTAGCAGGATGGGGAGGGAGGGCAAGAGGGCGGAGTGGCTGAAATGTCAGGTGATGATCCTGAGACCTTTCCCTCCTTTCCTGCTGCTGAGATGTGTCAACAACCTCATTGTTATTAACTTAGAACCAGTTAACATTATATTGCTTTGCCAGTTAAAGGGTTTTTTGGAGGGAAAATTAAAACATGAAATCAATTGGAAGGTTCTTTTGCTAAAAAGCATTGACTCTTCAGGAGGCCCTCCACAGTAACTAAAAGCAGCACTGAAGCCTGGCATCTCTACCTTCCTGTTATGGTGGTCTCCTTTGCTTTGACATGCTAATCACTTATAGCAACTGATTAACCAACCTCATCCCCCTTCAAGGCTGAAAGCACAGATATTAAATTGTTGTCATAAACCTGCAGTTACCTTGGAGTCCAGAAAGAGAAAACCTTGTAACAGACAGACACCTCACAGCTTGAGGCAGAAGTAGTCATTTCCTCAGATCCATATTAGTCTCCTCACATGATGACAGCCTCAATGACATTTTCAGACCTATTCTGGGGAACCATAATGGAGACATTGATTAACTAGATCACGCCTTTAGATCACAGGACCTCTCTATTCATTTCTCTGCCTACTAAGGCCGCATTTGACTAAGTCTCTGGCTGCTTTTCACAATTAGTCATCCCTGTATACGGTGTATCCAGATATGTGGCCAAGATCGGGTTACTGGACTGCTAGAGGAAGGCTTTTGCTCTAAAACTTCTGGCTTCAAGATATTGTAAAGGAGATTCCACTGATGTTTTTTCAACTACTAGATGTAGAGTAGGTTTTCTCCGCTCTTTGCTGACAGAACCTGGTAGAACTCTTAAGGGGAATCACGAAGACTTCACCCTTTGGAGATGTTTAGCTTTGAGACGTGTCCCTACTGAGCCTTCAGCAATTTCCATTTTTCTTAGCCCAGTACAGGATATTTTTTTTCTTGGCATATATATTCATTGTAGGTAGTGGTTTCATGGGGACAGTTTCTTTTTTTAAATGTATCATCTGCTTTGACCCTGTTTATTCTCACACTTTCCTTTCTCTTCCTGTGCTAGTCACCTTCCTCTCCTTTCCTTCTGTTTTCTTCTCATTCATAGATACGTAGGTAGATGATAGAAGACTAGATAGACAGAGAGACAGACAGATAGATAGGGACTACAAACAATGTGTGTCTACAAACTATCTAGGATCCACAAATGGAGAAAGTGAGCCATCTTTCTCTATGAATTTGACTTCTTTTGCTTAATGCGATGATTTCTGGCAGAAGTTTTAGTCTGTGACTTCTCTACTCCAGTCACTCGTGTTCTCTGCATTTCCCTGTCTCTCCAAGTTTTAGGGTGGAATTTTCCTCCGCGTCTTCAGTTTTCTGATGGATCTCAAAACGGTTTTTAATCTTTAAACTTTATTATTAGGATAGATGAATAACTTCCCAGTGTCTTACACATCAAAGTGAAAACTGATTATTTTTTAATTTGACAAGACAGTGAATTTAATATACACTTGTACACACATATGGCAGTTCATCCACTGGAGTCTAGTCAGCCCATCTAGAGAAAGTTTACTCCCCCTCAGGGACTGTTGTATGAAATGTACAAAAGCTAAATAAATGTATTTTAAAAATAACATTGTGCAAGTGTGGCTTCAACATTGAAAGACATTTATGTCAGATATAATAAAAGACACTAGTAACTGTAATATATATCTATTATTCATTTTTATTTTATGCCTATGAGTGTTTTGCCTGTATTTATGTAAGTGTATCATGTGGGTTATTTGTGCCATCAGAGGCAAGAAGGAGGCCTTGGATCACCTGGAACTGGAGTTAAGAATAGGTGTTAGCTGTCATGTGGGTGCTGGGAACCTAACTTAAGTCCTCTGGAAGAGCAAAAAGTGCTCTTAACCACTCACTGAGCTATCTCTCTAGCCCCCTTTTATGTATGTACGTATATACATTTTAGGGAGCTTTTATAATGGCAGGTTTCCAAATGACCTTTCAAAGCTCCTTTGTGTTATCACTCTTAATACTGCCTTCTCTACCCTGCCCCGCCATCCCCCACTGAATTAGCCTTCTTAGCTCCATTGTTCCCCAATCTCCCTTTATACTGCTTGTTTGTAGTTTTATACATGTATTTATGAGTGAGGATTTCCTGTAAATTTCCGTTCTCTGGTCTTCTTGCTTAGTTTATGTGTCACAACTACAGCAGCCCCATGAATAGTAGAATGTCATTCCTTTTACTGTTCTCTAGAAGAGCGTGACTAATGCTGAAATGATCATTTCCTTGAATCTTTGTTGGAACTTACTTGCAAATCTCTTCATGATCTGAGATTTTCCTTGTGAAGAAACTTTAAAGTACTGATTGCTTATCTTTAAAGACTACTTTAAATGGTCATTTAGATTTCCTATTATATTTGAGTTAGCATTCATATATCATGTCTAAGGAATCTATTTTTAATTTTATAGCACAATATTGTCCTATAATGTTTTAAATAGTTATACTAACTGAATTAGTTCTTCCTCGTCTTCCTGTCTATTTGGAACTTCATGCTTATTCTTTACGAAGCAAAGATGTATTCATTCAGATACTATCTGTCTCTGTTTATTCTAAGCAGAAGCAGGTGAGCTACCTGTTAACACATTTCTTCTTCATCATGGATATCTGCATATACCGTATTCTCCAGCTTTCCTTGTAGCTTGGTGGGACTTTGTGACTAAGTTCTTTCCAATGTAATGGTGAGTGATGCTCCTGTTTCCCAACCCGACTTGGCCACTGAATGGATGATACCTATTGCAGTTATTGTGGCACAAACAACCTCCAAGATCTAGAGGCTTCAAACAGCAATTAATGTATTTATTTCAACAGCCAGTTGTCTGGGCAGTACTCTGTAGTCTTGCCTGGACTCTGTCATGTGACTGCATTAAGATGTATGTTGGCTTGACTGGGAGAGCCCAAGATAATCTTTCCCACATTGTATCTTTAGTGCTCACTGTGAGCTGGAGCACTGAGGCTCTCTCCCCTGTGATCATTCTCTCCATGTGATATATATGCTTCAGGGTCTATAGGTGACTGCTCTCTGTCAGGACTGGTTAAATATCATAACAACATGGTAACCAAAAGTCAACAGGGAAAAATGTAGATGCTGCCAGCCCTCTTAAGGCTCAAAAGTTCCTTAGTGTTGCTTCCAGCACATTCTATTGGACAGTGCTAGTCACATACCCAAGCCAGGGTCAAGGAGAGAAACAGATTGCCTCCCTTGTCAAAGTTACTTGTAAAGGGATATGAACATAGAGACATGGGATACTTAGAGGAGTTTTGTTGTTGTTGTTATTTTGTGTGTGGAGTGTGTGTGTGTGTGTGTGTGTGTGTGTGTGTTGAAAATTGAGCTCAGTGCTTGTGCATGTTGAGCAAGTGCTGTATGTAATAGAGACCCATGTCCCTTAGCCTAACAAGGCCATTTTCAATATTTTAGTACATCACCCCTTAAAACTCCTACATGGAATATTTACCCCTTTTTCCTGAATGACAGGTATATGTAGATACTTCAAGAGCCTTTATAAGCCTGTAAGAAGTCAGAACAGCCTCTGTGAGGGAATTCTTTTTTCCAGTCATTGCTCTGTGGCATTACATGTGTAGGAAGGAAATAAATGCAGATTATAACAAGCCACTGATATTTCAGGTTTGTTTATTAAAGCTAAACACCCTAAAAATAGACCTTGAAGCTAAATTCTCAGTTTGAGGGTCTCAAATCACATAGGTAATATGAATTGAAAACGAGTCTCTGAAGGGAACATTCTGTGAACATAATTTTCAAGGAATTTTTTTCCACCTAATGCCAAGGTCAGAAATAGTCAAATTCCCTTTTTGGTTCAGGTAGTATGAACCATGGGAAGGTTTTCAGAGGGAAAACAGTGAAGATGTTTTTACTTTGCTCATTGTTGCTTTGAGTATATCCTGTTGTGAAGCCTCTTTTAGGTGAGCAAGGACTCATTCTGTCTCCTGATCCCCCAACCAGTCTGTGAAAACCAACAAATACTAGGTTCACTTGACTTGGCAAATGCCCTTAGCCTGAAGTCAGCCTTGACTCTCTGCTGCCCCATCTGGAGTCCTGTGCTTAAACAGTGTCTGGCTGTGAGGAGCCCATACTCTCTGTCCACACATGCTTATGTTTAAAAATATGTTAATTTATTTTGGGTATCATTTTAAAGTGTTTTTAGTAGGAGGGTCAGTCTGGCTTTGTAATTTTTGAATTTGCCAAAAAAGAACCAGGTGGTTTGTTTTGGTTTGGTTGGCTTTATTGAGACAGGATGTCCCTGTAGGCACAGCCGGTCTGGATCTGATATGTAGACCAGGCTGGCCTTGTTTTCATAGAGATCCACCTGTCTCTGCCTCTGGAGTGCTGGGACTAAAGACCTGTGTCACCACAACTGGGAGTTTGTCTTTTAAAGGCATTTAAATTTGTGATGTTTGTTTCCTATGACTTTCTACAGATTCACACATCTCATTCTGCTTTATCCCCCAAAAGAAAAAAGTAAAAATTGGAGTGTCATTTTTATTAGCATATACGAACTGTGCAGAATATATGTATATTGTATACACTGCGCTTTGCTCATATTCAGCCACTATTGCACCCTCTTGCTCCAGCTCCTTTTCTCGCTATTCCCTTCCTTTTCCCTAACATTCCCCTTTTATTTTCATCTCTATTTTTTAAAAAAATCTGAATACCATATCTGAGAGAAACTGATACTTGACTTTCCTTAGCATGATCTCCAGCTCCATTCATTTCCTTCCAAGTGACATAATTTCATTCTTTTTGAGCAAATAATACCTCAATTTTGTGGATAGCACAGCAACAAACATGCAAGTGTGGGTATCTCTGACATGCGCTGACTTAGAATTCCTTGGGTATAGGTACAGGAATAGCATGCCACGATCACATTATAGTTCTGAGTCTCTTGAGGAACGGGCACACTGATTTCTACTCTGGACTTCTTTACATAGCCCTCCAGTGTATAAGGCTGTTCCACAACCTCGTATCCCCAACAGCATTTGCTGTTCTTTTCTTTTAAAAAATAATATTTATTTTTATGTATGTGTCTGTGTGTATGTATGTCATTTGTGTGGGTGCCCACAGAAGCCCAAAGGAAGAGTTGGGTTCCTCTAGAGCTGGAGTTACAGGCAGTTGTGAACTATCTGACTTGGATACTGGGAATCCAACTCAGGTCCACTGGAAGAGCAGCAAGTATTCTTAATCACTAAGCCATTTTTCCAGCTCTATTTTTTTGCCTTTTTATTAAATTTTTGTGAATTTCATACACTATATTTTGATTGTATTTAGCTCCCCTATCTGCACCCCCTTTATGACTTCCTGCCGAATTTCATGTACAGCTAGTAAGAACTGGGTTCTGTGTAATAAGACAGATGCTTCATCTTTTTAAAAAATATTTTATTATTTTTATTTTATGTGCGTGCATGTATTGCCTGCATGTAGGTAAGTGCACCCATGTCATACAGTGCCCACGGAGGACAAAAGAGACTGTTGGATCTGGAACTGGCGTTATGGACAGTTGTTAGCTGCCATGTGGGTGCTGGGATTCGAACCCAGTCTTCTGTAAGAACAGTCAGTGTTCTTATCCACTGAGCCATTTCTCCAGTTCCAGATGCTTCATCTTTTAAGGCTACTGTAACAAAATATGATAAACTGGGTGACTTACAGTTTAATTTTTTTCTCTTTTTTCTAGAAGCTGATAATTTCATGATGAGGGTGCCATCACAGTCAGGTTCTCGAAAGGACTGTTTTCCAAACTGAAAACTGCCAGATGCTTGCTGTGTCATCAGATGGTTGAAGACACAAAGGGACTCCCTTGGGCCTATTTTATAAGCGCACTAGTTCATCATGTGGTTTCCACCTTCATTGTGTTATCTCCCCCAAATCTTCACCTAACACTGTCACATTAGGGGTCAGAATTTCAACATATTCAGAATGTAGCAGACAAAAAACACAAAAATTAAATGAACATTATTTTATCATCAATAAAGTAATCGTAGTGATGACACATTATTTAATATTTTTCATTAAATTAAATTGATCCTTGAAAACTCAAATGAGGTAGAACATTTCTTGGATTTTCATTATTCATAGTGGGATTAAAGTGTAGAAAGAGTGCTCAGCTTGCCTCATGTCACACAACTAATACAAAGTAGAGACAATGTGAACCCAGGCACTCTGGAGGTCATGCACTAAAGGACTATGCTGTAAGCACTAAAGGACTATGCTGTAAGTACTGTATCTATCCAGTTTATTACAGAAATGCAGGTCAAGTATAGAAAATTTTGCAAAAGTAGACAAGCAGAAAGGAAAAATACTGTTACAGGGAATCCTTCAACTCAACTATAGCTTGTGAAACTTGTGAAATAAGAATTTTCGATCTTTTGTTTTACAGGTCACTCTATTAAGTTGGCAAAACTGTTCAATGAGTTATAACCAAGTGAAAAAAGTAAGGAAGGAGAAAAAGGAGAGAAGAAGGGAAGAAAGAGGGATGAAGGGAGATGGGATGGAGAAGAATAGAACAAGGATATAAATAACATTTTTTTTGCATCCAAAGCATATCTTCCTTAATTCTAATATTCCAACTAGCATAAGAGATTTATTTTAAGAATACATTATGAGATGTAAAGGAAATTCTGTGAGAACATGTGGGTGTATGTGTTTAGTTGTAACAGCTCATACATTTAAAAAAAAAATCTACACATGGATCTGGAGCGTGTGGGCTTTGTTCCAGGCCCCTCTGAGATCCTACATTCTAGAAGCCAGCATGACTTTAACTGTTTCTCAGGACAGACACCAACATGACTATAAACTCTCCCATGGTCTTTTAAGAATTTTTTGCTTACTGTGGCTTATTCCTTCTTTTTTAAAAAGCTCAAAACAATATCCAGGTCATTTTCTGCTAATAAAAGGAATATCATCTGAATCAAGACGAAACGAGGGCACATTATGCAATTTTAAAAGGAAGAGATTTTCTCCTTTCATTTTAAGCATTAAAGTAGAAAGATGGGTGGAAGAAAAAAATCACTGAAGGAAATTAAATTAGGGCCTAAGGAAGAGCAATCACATCACAAGTAGTTTAATTATAATAATTTATAAAAACTCATTATAGGATTATTTTCAAATATCAACCATTGGATCACAACAGATCTGACCTGGGATGTCTTAAGTAAGCTGCTTTGTTACCAATCAATCTAAAATCTTGAAGGCTGCCAGGAGAACATCTGCAATCTGTTATTAGCAGAGGAAAATAGAAATTATTTTGAGCCTTGGAGTATGTGTTTGTCACTGAATATTCCATGATTAGTTATTTTAGAGAGAATTTAACAAATGGCACAATTAGAAGGAGCCAAACCTTCTAATTTAAGAAAACCTTGAGATAGATTTTTTTCATTATGTATGTAGGCAAATAATTAAAGCCTAATATATATTCTTAATTTTGTTTTTATGTTTTGGTTTTTGACTTTTCCTGGTAGTAATTGTCCTTGGCCTAGATTAACTTTTTTTTTCCTGTAAATAAATATGAATTACCTCTAAGGACCCTTCTGTTTCAAATAGATCATGTTGTTATTAATTTGGCACAATTCCGAGTTCTTTTACAATGTGGGTTCAATTTGTTTATATGAGTTTTTCATTGATTAATCCCATTTATTGATCCATTTTATGTTTTTATTGGAGAATACATGACACTGAGTGCTTTATAAAGAGATTTTTTTTTTTTTTTTTTAAGTCCACAGTTTTAGAGGCTTGAAGTCCAAGGTCTGGCAGGCTCATCTATTTATTCAACCTCTGCTGAGGGCCACCTGACTGGGCCACAATATAGTGGTATGGAGACTTGGATCTGCTAGTGACAGACGAAATGAGTGAAGGCAAAGGACTCAAACTTCAGGTGGGGAAGAGTGAGTTTAATTCTTTAGCAGTGCTTTTTATACTCTCAAAACTATAGTCACAAACTTGGTGTTTGTGCCAGAATATATGAAAGAATTAGTTTGACAAAGAAAAAAGCACATTCTACAGGTTTACCTTTAAAGTTAATCAATAGGCTATGAAGAGTGTATTAGTTTCTTACAAAATCTATAGATTTTAACAATTTCCAGGAAGGCTAGTCAGCCAGTGATTATGTTTAACATTAAACATACGTCTTACAGTACCATGACTTAGACTTACAATGTTTTTCTCTGATCTATGACTAAGGCAGCAAACTGCCAAGCCCATCTTTATTGTTTTCAAGAAATGACCAGACTTTGTCCCTGACTGTTCTTAACCTCTCCTTGCTGGTCTCCTTCACAGTGGACAAACAGAAAGAGAATTAGTGGGTGTGAAAGACATGGCTTGTGTTTGTTTACAGCTGTGTTTGTAACAACCTGCTCTCCTAAAGACTAACTCATTCTTGAAGACTGAAGTTAATCCTGTCTGAGAACCCAGTTCTCCAAAATTCTACTCCTTAACATCACCATACCAGGAACAAGCTTTTTAACACATAAACCTTTATAGAGCATGCTAATTAAGACATATATAAACCATAGCACATTTTAATTTTACTATTTTATTTTATAGTGGATTTTTTAAAGTATTTTATTTTAGTATTGCTTTCTTTAAGAAGTAACATGATTACACTGAAAGACTTTATAGGTCAAAGAATTTGGAAAATTCACATTATAGGACGAGGGAAAATTTCACATTATTGTTGCAAACTGGGAGTACAGTTTTATCAGTAAATGATATTCAAAAATTATAGTAGACATGTAGAATTTTAAATTTATATTCTAAGATATATATTTTTTGGTTGAGGATTATATTAATTTAGTTATTATAGTACTTTTTCTTTCTTTTTTAAATTTCTCAGACTGTGTTTTTTTAATCTCTAGAAGTTCTATTAGGTCATAGGTGAAGGCATACTGCAGATTAGAAGAGTAATAGAAAATTAATGGAAAACCTCTTGGTGTCTGGTAATGGGAGAGGCCGAGCATTGAGAACTGGCTAGTGAGGAGTACCTGTGGAGTGAGGAACACAACTGGGCCTCAAGGGACGTAGGAGGGCCCTTCCAGAGAATCAGTCCTCCAAGACCAGAATCTGCAAATAACAGGGGCCTCCCCAGTACCCAGCATAAAAGGCAAAGCATCTGCCATGACAACCTGGAACCTCAGGGTAAGAGGCAGCAGGGAATGTAGTCACTCAGAAGACTAAAACTGCTGCCCAGCTTCAGGAAGTCCTCCACGCTCTACTCTGCTCTACCCTCGGCCTACTGACAGAGGAATTAAAGCTGTAGCTAGTGTTAGTGGTCCAAAGCTTCAGGTTCCTGTGAGGAAGCCACAGCTCCAGCTCACAAGAGGGGATCACAGCTCAGGCTCACAGGAGGGGACCACAATTTGAGTTCATAGGAGAAGGCCAAAATACTGCTAATGGGGCTGGACCATGGCTCCAGCTCATAACTGGGGACCATAGCTCCAGACACAGAGTTGGGAACCACAGCTCTAGGTTCACCGGAGCGGGCAACAGCTTCAGCTTATGAAAGGGAACTCTCCAACTCCCAGGGTGGTACCATAGATCCTACTTAGAGAGGAGTAGGGGTGACCATAGCTCTAGCTCACAAGAGAGGACTGCAGCTCCTGTTCATGGGAATGGACCACAGCTCCAGCTCATATGAGGGGAAAACTCAAGCTCACAAGAGGGGACCTAGGCTCCAAGTTCATGGGAAAAGACCACAGCACCAGCTCACAGGAAAGGACCACATCTATAGCTCATAGACGGGGACCACAGCTCTAGGTTCACAGGAAGGAACCACAACTCCAGTTTATACGAAGGGACCACAGCTCTGGCTCAAGGGAGAGGACCACAGCTCCAGCTTGCAGGAGTTGCACTGAGTTTTTAAAGATAGTTTCTTACTCTGTAGACCAGGTCGACCTAAAACTCACTCTGTAGCCTAGGCTGGCCTTAAACTCATAGTAACCCCCACACCTCTCTAAATGCTGTGCTTACAGATGTGAGTCACCAGGTCCAGTAATATTGTTATTTTGAAAGAAAAGGTTTATGCAATTTAGTTGCCTTAGAAAGTTAGAGCAGTGGCACTTTTATGGTCTCAGCATTAGTAGTATTTGGATGCTTATTTAAAATGAAGATTCTCAGAACTCACCCACATTTATTGGTCCAGCATCTCAGGCAGTTGAAGCCTGAGAGTGAGTTTTAATAAGCCTCTGTACAATGTAAGTTTACGATTTAGGACCTTAGAAGTTAGTCAGCAAACATTTTCTGAAAGTTGCCAAACCCTATATAATTCAGGCACTGTAGACATTAATGGACCCTTACTCATTATGCTACTGTAGGCACAGGCCAACCCGCAAAATGGGTGTGGCTGAGTCTCAGTAAAACTGTATTTAAAAAGAGATTCCAGTCCTCATTTGGCCCATTACACATAGCATGTCTTCCTCTGGGTTGGAACATGGAACGCGTGCTGTTCTCAGGTTTGTTATAAGGTGGAGAAGTGGGAAGATGGAAGGGAAGCTGGTGTTTATTAAGTATCTACTGTGTACAGAGCATTTCATATTTACCTCAACAACTTATGCACTGGGTTGTCCAGCCATGCAACTTATACTGAAAAACAATTCTTGGCGACATTTGGAATGGTACCGTATGCAACCAAATGGCATTACGCGGAGGACCTAAGTTTGCATCAGGATCTTCATTTTACAGATAAGAAACTAAGGCTCAGACGGTGAAAGAAGTTGCCCAAAGATACACTTCCAGGCAGTTTGTGAACCATATTAAACCTGACTTATCTAACCATAAAGACTGTGCCTGGCCCACACAATCTGTCAAAGATAGGAAACACTACTATGCTGGTAACTGGCTCTATCCCTTTTCCAAAATATATTAAAGCAAAAACTTGCCACCAGGTATTGAAAGGCAGAGAGAGAGAGAGAGAGAGAGAGAGAGAGAGAGAGAGAGAGCTAGTAAGCCACTGAGCCATGGAGATAGAAACTAGAGCTGGTTTGGAAGATGTTACCGTGCTAACCTGGGAAATCACCTGAGAACCACTGCCACTCAAGGAAATATCTTTAAGTAACTGAACAACAGCTCAAAGATTCCTCTAGATCAACAAATACATTTTATTATTGCATATTTACACTAAGCTTCCTATTTTTTAGCTGTGTATTTGACAAACCATCCCAGAACTTAGCGGACTAAAACGATAAGTATTTGTTATCACTCTTTTGGTCTTGGCTCAGCTCACTTAAGGGTGGGTTGACTATGGGTATTCATCAGCTCTACTGCTCTTTGCATCATTCTCTTCCCTGTCTGGTGCTGCTGTCTGTAGCATAGCCTGAGATGGTTTCAGCTGGGAAAACTGGATTGTTTCTGGTTAGTCTGGGCTAAACTTTCTTTTATGGTGGTGATACAGTTTTAAAGATAGGGCAGTTGGAGTGTGCACTGTTATTAGGAATGATCTTCTTTCTATCAAATGATGTCTATTTTCCCATCTTTGGAGCTTTGTGTGGTCTTAGGATTTGCTTTGGTCAGTAGGCTACAGCAGTAATGAATAGTCTTAAGCATAATGCTCAAATGGTTTGGGGGTCTAGCCTAGAAATCATGCTCACATGAGTTTTCCTGGAGGTCAAGTACCACATAAAAGAAAGACAGGGTATCTTAGATCACGCTTCCCTGAATTCACATGAGCTAAGTCTGGTGAGACCACGAGGGTTCCCAATCAGCTGAGCCCAGCCCAAACTGTCAAAGCAGAGTGCTAGGCAAACCGCTAATCTTAAGGATTGTTTTTGTGGCACAAAACTTATAAAATAACACAGACATAAGATGTCTACCATTTGTTCTTTATTCCTTTTGTATGAATGAAGAGGTGAGTAGTATTTAAACTTGAACTGTAATTTTCACCTCAAAAAGTTGCTTAAGCATCAGTGCGTGTACCATTGCTTGCCTGTGACTACTGTTCAGTCAACAAGCTTCTCCAATGGAGGGGGGAGAAATTTTCAAGGCATAACTCTTATCTCCAAAAAATTCATAGTCCTGTGGATGAGACAGCTCTGAAAATAGATACCTGACAATCTGATACGATCTGCATTGACACAGAGTTATGGAAGCACAAAGCTGTCAAAGAAAAGGTTGTGATTTACTCTGCTTGGAGAAATTGACGGTGGCTTTCCAGAGCTGCTTCCTGGGCAGGGGGAATGAAATTTCAAATTGAGTAAACCACGTGGTCAAAAAGAGCTGGGTTCGTAAGCTGATGGGTTAAGAAATAATAAGGCTGGAGTCAAGGAGAGTGAGGATCGTCTTCAAGCTCTGGGTTTTGGGATTGCCTCTTTCCTCTGTTTATTGCAGCCTTCAGGGGTGGCTGCAGTTCTGTTATTCATTCTCTGCAC
This sequence comes from Nannospalax galili, assembly GCF_000622305.1. Taxonomy (NCBI): domain Eukaryota; kingdom Metazoa; phylum Chordata; class Mammalia; order Rodentia; family Spalacidae; genus Nannospalax; species Nannospalax galili. The sequence continues at coordinate 2,123,906 of NW_008332087.1, forward strand.
TAATCCCAAAGATGCAATGATTTTTTTTTTTTTTTTTGTCTCTTTGAGACAGGGTCTCCCTATAGCCCCAGCTGTCCTGGAACTCACTATGTAGACCAAGAGCAATGATTTTAATGACTGTATATCTGCTCAAAATCAATTCCTCCTTTGGATTCTTTCTCCTTTGCATCAAGAGTGACACATTCCCTTATTTTAGCCTCACTGACAATACTTAGTATGAATTCTTTTTTTCTATGTGGATCTTGAATAATTCAGATTTCAGAGGAGATAGCCTTTAGGCTTATGGAATAATCTAAAGGATAATTCTACAGAAGGATGGGGTAGGAACAATGGTAGACTGAAAAAAAAATGAAGTTAGGCTACTGCTGCAGTTCTCCTAATGTAAAGCCTTAACTAAAGCAGGGACAAGGAGAGAACATGGGCTTGACCTAGAAATGAAGGCATCATTCTCAATTCTCCATCTCTGCACTCCATACACACCACCCTTGAGGGAACAATTTCATTAACAAGGACTCCCAGTTCTCCACGAAGGACTGTTCTGACTGAATCTGACAAGATTTCACCACATCTGCTATAGCAATTCCGACCAAACCTTTGCCATTCCTAGCCTTGATGATTATAATAGCTTCCCCCAAATTTCCCATCCCTACTCTTATTCCCCACATCAGCATGTTGAGCAGACAGCAGCCGGAGTCGATTAAAAACAAAACAAGATACAGAACTCTCCACTTAACAATAACAGATTTCCTAATAATGGGTAAAGTTGAGGGCTCTCTGTGCAAATTCCATCAACCTGTCTGGTGTCATCTTTTGCCTCCCTCCGTTCCTCAGCCATTGTTCTCCACCCACACCGCTTTTCCTGTTTCCTGAACTCATCAGCCCCGTCTTCCTTTGAGCTTGGTGTTGGCTGATCCATCTGCTTAGAACTCTCTCCTAATATACATTCTTAGGGCTGGCTTTGCTCCATCTGGGCCAACACCAGATGTTTGCTGCTCACAGAAAACTTTTTTCTCTTTCTTTCCTTCTATCTTATCTCATCATGTTCTATCATGCCACGGGTGAATTCCCATCACACAGAAAAATCTGAATATATATTTCGTTTGCTTCCCTCCTTCCTTCTGACTTCTTTGCCTTCCTGTCTTTACTTTTCGCTTGTTGTCTCCCTGTCCTCCGTGCCCTTATGGATTATGATAGCGAATTCTCTATCATATAAATGCTTATAAACACGGACAGGGAAGGAACCTAGTAAATAATAAATAGGTTCCTAAAGGAATGGTCCAAGAGCTATTTCTAAGGCTATGACAGCTGTTTGAGTGTGAGAAAGTGAGTAAAGAGAATCAGAGGCCAACTCTTAGTGTTTTATAAAGATCAGGCTACTTACTGGATGCTTGACAGATGACAGCGATATGAGCCATATTAGAAGAGCATATTTTGTACAGAAAATAATGAAATTGATTTCAAAATACCAGAATATACTATGCTATATCTTATCTGTAGTCACATCTATTCCAGAGTGGAAATTTGGGTTTGGAATTCTGGGAAGAATGGAGGACTGGACACAGCATTTAGCATCATCATTGTAGATAATCCAATACTTTCGGACCTTTTAATAATCTGGAAATCTCTAATGTATGGGATTATAAATATAAAAGTTTAAAGTATAAATATATCTATAGACAGAAATATATGCTTATGTGAAATATTGTATATCACACATCTAATTGTAAGAAGCTTTACATGTGAGGATAATAGCAATGGGTAGACCAGACAGATGTGTAAAAAAAGGACAGAGCTCACAACGACTCTGTTTAGAAAGTTAGAACTGGTCTATCCAGTATCCACTGGCCCTTCTTGGGCCTAGGCCCTTCCCTTATGAAGCCACTGAGTGCACCCAACTAGCCTGCAGAGTGGCCAGATCCTGCTTACCAGATCACCATTTCTCTGCTTCGGAAACAGCCCCACTAGTGCTGATCCAGGGCTCACATCTCTGATTAGTTAGTGAAACCCAGCATACCTTGTCCCCATTGACCTGCCTTGAGATTAGACCCTTTTGTCCTGCTGGAGAACTGCTGACTAGCTAGCCTAGAACCATTTGGTTCCTCCAATAAAATCAAAAGTGAGAAACTGAACCACACACCAACTGTCTATCCTTACTTGATGAGAGAACAACCAAACTAAATCAACAATAAAAACAGAACCAAACCAGCTCAACAAAGGCAGGCTGGAATTTTCCATCAGACATACAAACAATAAAAGAAACCACATTGCCCAGGCATGGTGGCACATACCTTTAATTCTAGCACTTGGGAGGCAGAGGTAGGCAGATCTGTGTGAGGTCGAGGCCAGCCTGGTCTACATAGTGTTTTCTAGGACAGCTGGGGCTACAGAGAGGCAATGTTTCAAAAACAGAAAAAAAATCCATATGCCCTGGTCACAACACAAAAAACACAAACAGAAATAATATGAAAAACCAAGATAAAAGTTCCCACCAAATCCCACCAGTCCTACAGAAGTGTTCAATAATGATAACTGCCCAGAGAAACCCCGGGACATAGAACTTAAAAGAAAAATTTATAAACAATGATAAAAAATTCAATGATATCAAAGAATACCCAACTGAACAACTCAAAGAACTCAAAGACTGAAACTCAAGAAAATGCAAGTAAGTGGCTGAATGGAATGAGAAAAAAAATTTAGGATTTACAATGTGAATTCACAATGTTTAAAACGTAGGACTAGAATATGCAGGAAACATGGGAAACTATGAAAAGATCAAATCTACACCTGATAGGCATAGAGGAAGGAGAATTGTAGGTCAATGGCATTGACCAGGTCTTCAACAGGACTATAGAAGAAAACTTTCCCCAAATAAGGAAAGATATGCCCATATAGATACAAGGAGCACACAGAACACCCAATAGAGCAGAAACTCCTGGTGGAATATCATAGCAAAAACATTAAATATATGGAACAAAGAGAGGGTACTGAAACCCATAAGAGAAAAACAATGAATAAAATATAAAGGAAAACACATCAGAATTACATTTGACTTTTCAATGCAAACCATAAAAACCAGAAGAACCTGGAGCGATGTATTCCAAGTTCTAAATGATCATAGATTCCAATCTAGAATAATGTACCCAGCATAACTATTTATCATAGTCTAAGGGGAAAGAAAAACCATCCATTATACACATAAGGCTGACCAGACAACAGGGAATACTCTAAGTAATACAAAAGACTGAAGAAAGGAATGATCATACCCAAGAGGCTAAAGAGAAAGAAAAACAAAACAAATGAAGATATAATTATAGAAACACAAAATGGGACTAAAAACAAACAGAAAATAAAATGACAGTAACCTATATATTTTTTCAATAATAACATTAAATATCAGTGACTGCAACTCCCCGTGAAAAGACACAGACTAGTTGAAAGGATTAAGAAACAAAATTCAGCTTTTTGTTGTCTAAAAGAAACTTATCTTACCTTCAAGCATAGGCACCACATTAGGGTAAAAGGATGGAAAAAATATTCTAAGCAAATGGCACTAAGAAACAAGCATGTGTTGCAATTTTATTATCTGACCACGTAGACCTCAAATTATAATTAAGGACCTCAAATTACAATTAATCAGAAAAGATAAAGAAGGTCACTGCATTCTGATCAAGGGAACAATTGACCAAGAAGATATTACAACCATGAACACATATGCATCAAAATTGAATATACCTAATTTCATGAAAACAGTGCTATTGAACTTCAAGGTACAGAGTAATCCCAACTCAATAATAGCAGTGATTTCAGTAGTCCACTGTCTCCAATAGACAGCACAACTGGACAAAGAATAAATAGAGAGACATCTGAATTAGATTATATCATTCATCAAATGGACCTAAAAAATACCTTCAGAATATTCCACCCAAGCACCAAAGAACACATATTCTACTCAGCAGCCTATGGAAGTTTCTCTAAAATTGAACACATATTGGGGCACAAAACAAACCTCAACAAAAACAAAAAGTTGAAATTACTCCATGTATTCTATCAGACCACAATACAATAATGCTTAAAATCAACAGCAAAAGAAGTTCTAGCAATTACAGAATCTCTGGGATACTCAACAACACACTCCTGAATGATAAGTGGGTCAAAGAAGAAATCAAGAAAGAAATAAAAGTAGTTTGGAGGTAAACGAAAATAATACTACAGCATAACAAAATCTCTGAGACATATGAAAAGCAATCCTAAGAGGAAATTTTATAGCTCTAAGCACCTACATTTAAAAAAATCAAAAAGAGCATTGTTACCAGAGTTTTCTCTGTGTCTCTTGTGCTATCAGGCAAACCATATAACATATCTATATGTGCATTTATTATTATTATAAGGGGGGAGGAGAGTGACTTACAAAGAAACAAGCACCCAGTACCTAGCTCCACGCTGCTCGGCTCCCCACAGAGCAGCTCTGTTCCATGGCCCAGAGCCCACCCTATCAGATCACTCCCACGGCACTCCTATAGTCACTGCTAGCTTTCACTCATGCCTCAGGGGCCAGAGGTCTCGCTCCAGGTCCATAAGTGTCAGGCTATCTGTCCTTGAGTACAACTGGCTGCTGCACATTCCCCACACTCGCCTTCGTGTCCCTGGCAGCTCATGGCTCCCATCCCAAAATGGTGCCACAAGCCCCACCTTTCGTGGCTAACTCTCCACAGTCAATTCTCTGCAGCAGGCCCTGCCCCTTGGAGGACCCAGGACCCCTGGGGAACACACTCCACCCCTTTCCACCACTCTTACAATCTTTCTGCCAATCTTCTGCTAAGGTCCCTGAGCCTTGGAGGGGGTGACAGATGTAGGGTGATCTCTCTTGTATTGTGGTGAGATAGTGACTTCTTGGGCCTCCCCATCATTTGTCTTTAAGCCATGGCCGTTGGTGTATCTCAGTGGTGTTTCTTCTACTATAAAGACAAATGGAAGGAAGTAGACACATCTAAACAAACATGAATGTAGATACACATGCCTAGAAGATATCCCAGTAGGTGTACTATATTCATTAGTGTACTTGTGATGGCTTCCTCACTAGGGCCTGTAGCCTTTCTCAACACAAGGCGTTGGCCTGGCCTACAGCACCAGATGTGTGTTTCACCCCTAGGAGCAGCCTTTATCCAATCAGAAATTTGTCAGTTGTACGTATGTTGGTCAAGCCATTATTGCACTTGCAGGTATTGCTTGGCATGTCCATAGTGTGCAGCCCTTGGTAACCATTGTTGAGTAGAATCATAGGGGATCCTTTCTTCCCCAACCATCTACATAGTGCCTTCTGGCAATATGAATGTCATCCATCCAGTGGCATGGAGTTTTTTGGCTTAGTCTCAGTTCCATCTCTTTTTCTTCTCCCACGCTCACAGCATGCAATGTCTTCAGCAACATGGTTTTACTGACCGTTCCAGTGTACAACCGACATTAATGACAATAGCCTTGGTGAATTTGAGGACCTCTAGGATTGCTCTGACCAAGAGCTCATGGGGGGCAACTCACCCCTGGTACTGTAGATTTTCTTAACCATTATATAGTTTGGGAGTCTCTGTCTTCATCTTACCTAACCATAAAACTCCCAAGAATCTTGCAGCTATAGCTGGCCTTTGCTTCTTCAGGTATCTTTTAAATGGGTTTCACATCTGTAAAACACTCAGAGGAAGGTTAACATTATATATTAAATCAATCATGTACAAGGTCTCACACAGCATGGAAAGGTTTTGTCCATTCATAATTATCTGTTTTCTCGATAGATCCTTGTTAGGTACCATAGCATGGGTACAAGACATTAATTTGTTTAGCTCTTTACCATTTTTGGTTATCTCTTTGTAGTCATTTTGCGCTTGGGGGATTTTACATGGACTCTCTTTGTATTATTTTATTTTTGATACACTTAACAAGCATTGGCTCCAGCTGTCTAACCCTGCACTGGGCTGAGGAGGCAGGGAGTTTCTCCTGTCCCCGCTGCACTTGTTGGCTCCCTGAATCAGGGAACTTGGTCTGCCTCCTGACTGTAGCCATATCTATCATTTCTCCATTGACCACACCTGGCTTTTGGGGGAGAACTTGGTGGGAAAACCTGCTTCCACCCCTAGTATAGCCTTTATCAGAAAAGAAATGCATCTTATTTAATCCTTGGGGGTTCTTAACCACCTCTTGGACAGTTTTTATCCTTTTAATGTCTTTTGTAAACTGTTCTTCTAGTTTTAAAGCCTTAAGGAAACACCTTAGTACTGAATTTGGTTTTCTATCAATTTTTCTCTGGGAATTTGGGCTCAACATAATTCTTGCCACATTTGTCTTCAAGTAACCCAAGTGGACCATTTCTTTGGTCTTTTTTATATCTCTTACAGGGTATTCTGTTATTTTACGGACATGTTTTACATGCTGTTCAGAATCAATTAGATTTGTAAAAAGCCTGTCTCACTTTACAAAGATCCTGCCTCATTAAAGGGCTTAGTTAAACCGTTAAAGCCTCATACCATTCTTGAGGTCCCAGTTGAATTAAGCTTTCCTTCATATCTCTGGTGAACACAGTCTTATCTGGCCCTGTGAACTGAGCATCATATATTGCTTTTCTCATACCTAGTTCTCTCAGTAAAGCCTGCCCCTCCTTTATAGTCCTCCAGCCTCTGCTAATCAAGTTAGTCTCCCTTGGTGATGACCAGGTATCTTTAATGCCATCAACCAGCCATCCCCTGTTGTCCCCTGCACAGGCCTAGGTTGAACAGCCTATATCACAAGGATGGATGGGTGGTTATATAACTCAGCTGTGAAGCTTCTGAAGGACTTAGACTGATGTCATTTGCTCCCATGCCCCATACTCTCACAAGCCACATGGCTAGGAGTGCTCTGAATGCTTGCCTGTAAGTTTTTTCTAGTTTTAACAGTTCTTATATGGAATATTTCCTAGGCACAGACTGTTAGCTTTTTTTTCCTTTTGTATCAGTGGTTGAATCCAAGGGGCAATTTTAGCTACTTTTATTTTTAGGTCATTTTCCTTTTTACTATTATCTGTCTCTTCCTCTGAATCCTTGGACAAGTTAAAGGGTCATGCTTTTTTTTTTTTTTTTTTTTCCTCTCAGGCTCTGCAACTGGATCTGCCAGGACCTCCCTGGCCTTTTCAGCTTTCCAGCCTGGGGCACATCTTTTATTATGCAAAGTGGCCACGCCCCCTCTCTATGTGCTCTGCTGTTTGGGGGTAAAAGTTTTTCTAGCCTCTGAGTAACCTTTAACAAATCTTCACATACTCACAATATACCCCCACATTTACAACATAGCTGTGGCCCAAGCTTCTGCTTGGCTCGCCTCTTTTTAGTTACAGATTTTGTAATCCATTGTATTGTGGGACCCTGAGACCCCCTTCACCCCACTAATTGCTCTTTTAACTTCTGTTAAATGCTTAGTTGCAGTTTTAGGCATGCCTGGACAAGCCCTGGCCCCCACCTACTATCCCAAGACTATAGATTAAGCAAGCCCGGGCATGAAACTTCCCTATAAGGTAAAAACTCTGGACCCCACAGATAACAGTCAGCACATTCCACAGCCTTGAGAATAGCACCCACCAATAAGGAATCTCCTGGGCTGCATTCTAAACATCCAATCAGTTTAAAATTAAGTTGGTGCATGAGGGCTCCTTGAAACACCCCGTATCAGGTGGGTTTGACCCCCTTTGAAATCATGTATGGAAACCCACCTCCCATGATACCCAGCCTCCAAACTGACTTAGTATCAACCTTGGATGACCAGGATCTGCTGGACTCTCTACAGAGGTTGCAACAAACCCATCAAGGAGTCTGGCCACAACTTAGAGCCATATATGAAACTGTTATCCCCCCACAATCCCACAGGTTCAGACCAGGTGACTGGGTCTACATCCGTAGACACCAACGAAAAAAACCTTGAGCCGAGATGGAAGGGTCCCTTCATAGTCCTCATGATGACACCCACCGCTCTCAAAGTGGATGGAGTTGCAACCTGGGTACACTATTCCCATGCATAGCCCACCGACCTGTTTGCAGCCCCAGAGGACTACAAGGGAGACACTTGGAAGGCATCCTGGCACCTTTCAAACCCGCTCAAGCTTCAAATTCAGTGGGACACTTCCTGCTGACTTGGTTGCTGCTAGTTGAGTCCCTCCCTGCTGGTAGTTCAAATCCCCATGCACCAGTACAGGTGATCTGGACACTAGCCAACATGGAAACAGGGAAGGTGGTGCTGACCCAGATTGAGGACCATCCACCCAACACCTGGTGACCCCCACTCGATATAGACCTCTGCACCTTAGCGGATGGAAAGTTTCACACAGGTCAAGGAGGACAGCCCTTACAACATGAGGACTCTTCGGACTATAACTGTAAATTCAAATCGGGGATTAGAAATCTACTGACTAAAAGCTTATATGTCTTTCCAGGACCCCACGTTAAAACAGGATGTGGAGGGCCTACACATTACTATTGCCAGCACTGGGGGGTGTGAGATTACCAGGGAGGCGTGGTGGTTAAACTCCACCTAAGGAGAGCTTATTACTATCAGATGGAACCATATGGGAGCCCCATGCTCGTCTGGCTGGGGGGGATACTCCCGTGAATTGCAACCCCCTACTCATTAGGTTCACTGAAAAAGGAAAACAAGATTGAGGATGGGGAGTGAGCAGACCTTGGGGGCTGAGCATGTGGCTCAATGGATATGATGAAGGATGCTTATTTTCTCTCCAATGTCAGGAAATCCCTATCTTGGTCCCTGAGTTGAGGGGTCCTCCCTCAGGGGTGAGTCCGTCGACCCAGTCCACAACCCGCCCCCGCCCAAAGATAGAGTTCCCACGGTTAATTTCTCCCTGGTCCAACCCCAAGCAGGCATGGATGACCTAATAAGGCTGTTGGATCAGGCCTACTCCCTTTTAAATGCCACCCACCCTGGCCGGGCTATCTCCTGTTGGCTGTGTTATGACACGGCTCCTCCCTATTATGAAGGAGTCGCAGTATAAGGTAACTATACGACTAGCCCGAATGACTCAAGCTGCAGGTGGTCTTCTAAGGCAAGCTTCTCCCTCCAGAGAATTACAGGCTCAGGGATCAGTTGATGGATCGACCCAAAAGTATTACATCCCCCCCTCAACGACACCTGGTGGGCCTGCTCTATTGGGCTGATGCCCTGTGCCCAATCACAGGTAGTCAATGCGACTGGCTTTTGTGTGCTTACCCTCCTTTTTCCCCCGCTTAGTATACCATTCAGATGAAGAATTCCTGCAGCTTTATCTACAGCAAGACCAGTTCTCCATGCCCTTTAAAAAGACTCCCATAGTCGCAGCTGTGGCTCTTGCAGCTCTAGTAAGCACTGGGATAGCTTCAGGGATAGGCACGGGAGCCACTGCCATGATAAAGGGCAATTCTCAATATGCTGACCTATGTACCAGCCTAGACGCTGGTCTCCGGTGTCTAGAGGAATCTGTAAGTCAGCTTCAGGATTCTGTTAGTTCATTAGCAAAAGTGGCCTTGCAGAACCGGAGAGGCTAGACCTCCTCTTCCTTCAACAAGGGGGCCTATGTGCCCCCTTGCGGGAAGAATGCTGCTTCTACTGAGACCATTCAGGGATTATAAAAGATAACATGGCTAAGAACAGAGAGGGACTAGAAGCCAAACGTAAACAGAGGCAGGAAATGCAGGGATGGTTCAAGTCCTGGTTCAACCAATCCCCCTGGTTGACAACCCTCATCTCCACCATCTTGGGTCCCCTTATAATCCTATTATTATTGCTCACCTTTGGGCCATGCATCCTCAATAGATTAGTACAGTTCATGAAGGACAGGTTAGGTACCATCCAACTTATGAGTCAGAGGCAACAAGTCCATATGCCCCTTAGCACGAGCCCCCTGGATACCTGTGAGCTGGCTGGCCTGAACCCATGATTGGGTTCCCCAGTTACAAGACAAGGGGGGAATGTGTAACCCTGAGACCTCCTTCACCCCACTAATTGTTCTTTTAACGTCTGTAAAATGCTTAGTTGTGGCTTTAGGCATGCTTCGATAAGCCCTGGCCCCCACCTACTATCCCAAGAAACTATAGATTAAGCAAGCCCGGGCATGAAACTGCCCTATAAGGTAAAAACAGAAACTCCTGACCCCACAGATAACAGTCCCCACATTCCACAGTTGGGGTCCTGTGGCAGAGGTACAACAGTATAAGCCATGTGACTATTCCTAACCCCATTAAGCGTGTGGGTTTTGATTGCCTTCTCCCCTGGGTTCCTGGCAGCTGCTCCTGGATTTGGGAATCAGAGCCCAGCTGACCCACCACAGTGTCAGCAGGAACAGCACTGCTTTCCCAGACCCAAATCCCCAAGGCTGTGATTTGTTTATCTTGTCCGAATTACGTCAGTTTTGCCACCAGAGTTCTCTCTGGGTCTCTTGCGCTATCAGCAAAACCATATAACATATCTTTATATGCATTTATTATTATCGTGGGGAGAGGGGAGTGATTTACAAAGAAACAAGCACCCCAGTGCCCAGCTCTGCATCGCTCAGCTCTGCGCCACATGAATAAATGACTTAACAACTCAAGAATCTTGGAAAACAGGAACAAACCAAACCCAAACCTAATATATGAGAAGAAATAATAAAAATCAGAGCACAAACCAATGAAATAATAAAGAAAACAATACAAAGAGTCAATGAATCTAAGAACTAATTCTTTGAAAAATTACTAATATTGATAGGCCTTAACCCAGCAAACCAAAAGAAAAAAGGAACAAATCCAGCTCAACAAAATCCGAGATTGTGACAGACATCATAAAAAGATCTAAAACATTATATGAAAATAATATAAAAATCTGTACTCTAATAAAGTATAAAAACTAAAATAATGGATGAATTTATAAATTTAATGGCTTAAATCCATCAAGAACTCAAAACAGGAATATAATGTCCATTGACTAAAAAATCCCAGGCCCACATGCATTCACAAAAGAATTTTCTGAGACCTAAGAAGATCTACAACCAATATTACTTAAATTAGTCAAAAAGTTAGAAACAGAGGGAGAACTTCCAGACTCCTTCTATGAAGCCGGTGTTAATCTAATATCGAAACCAAGTACAGGTACAATAACAAAGAAAGCTATAGGCCTATATCCTGAATAAATATAGATGAAAAATTATCAACAAAATACAAATCACATACAAACACACATCAGAAAGGTCATCCATCATGATCAAGTTTGCTTTATTCCAGAGATGCAGGGATGGTTCAATATATGCTTGTCAATAAACATAATAAGTCATAGAGATGGACTTAAAGACAAAATCACATGATTATCTCAATAGATACAGAAATGAACTTTGAGAAAAGCCAACATACATTTACAATAAAAGTCCTAGAGGGAATTGAAATGGAGGGTATATACCTCAACATAATTAATGTTATATACAGCAAACCCACAGCCAACATCATTTTAAATGGAAAAAACTTAAAGCATTCCTATTAAAATAAGGAATCAGATAAGGCTGTGTGCTACCCCCATTCCTTTTCTATATAGTGCTATAAACTCTAGCTAGAGCCATAATACCAGAGAATGAAGTTAAAATGATACTAATTAGAAGAGCTCAAACGATCCCTATTTGCAGGTGATGTGATATTATACATAAAGATCCCAAAACTTCCATCAGAAAATTTCTAAAAAGATTGACATTTTCAGCAAAGTGGCAGGATACAAAATCAATTTACAATTTTTGGTAGCCTTTATATATTCCAATAACATTCGGAGAAAGAGTCCACGAAAACACTCCTACTCACAATAGCCTCAAAAAAAAAACCAGGACTAAGCCGGGCGTGGTGGCACACGCCTTTAATCCCAGCACTCGGGAGGCAGAGGCAGGAGGATCTCTGTGAGTTCAAGGCCAGCCTGGTCCACATAGTGAATTCCAGGACAGCTGGAGCTACAGGGAAACCCTGTCTCAAAAAGACCAAAAAAAAAAAAAAAAAACCAGGACTAAACTTAATCACAGATGCTAGAAACCTCTATAATGAACTTTGAAGAAGAAGATTAAGGAACACACAAGGAGATGGAAAGTTCTCCCTAGCTCATAGTGTGATAGAATTAATATTGTGAAAATGGACCATCCTACCAAAAGTAATTTATAGATTCAATGTATTCCCAATTAAAATTCCCATGATGTTTGTCACAGAAATAAAAAAAAAATACTAAAATTCATATGGAATCACAAAAAATCCCAAATAGCCAAAGCAATCCTGAGCACGAAGAGCAATGCTGGAGGGATTACTATACCAGATCTCAGACTATATTACAGAGCTATAGTCATAAAACAGCATGTTATTGGCACAAATGTTAATTGAATGCCTACTATGTACCAGTCTGTTCTAGACATATGGGATATAGCAGTGATTCCAACTATATAAAGGACTCTGCTCTTCAATGTGTAGGGAGGGGATAATATATTATATCTCTATATTACAGAGTTACAGTCACAAAAATCATAAAATTGGCACAAAATAGATGTATAGATCAATGGAAAAAAATAGAAGACCTTAACATGAGTGCATGCAATTACAGATAGCCACTTGGTATTTTACAAAGGTGCCAAGAACATATACTGGAGGAAAGACAGCATCTTCACAAATGGTGCTGGAACTACTCGTTATCCATGTGTAGAAAAATGAAACTAGACCCTTATCTTATCATCCTGCACAATAGTCAGCTCTAATTGGATCAGTGACTTCAGTGTGAAGCCTGAAATGCTGAAACTGTTAACAGAAAACATAGGCAGCACCCTACAAGATGAAGGTGCAAGGAAGAAATTTCTAAACTGGACATCAGTTTCTCAGGAATTAAGGTCAACAATCTACAAGTGGGACCTCATTAAACTAAAAAACTTCTGTACAACAAGGGAAGCAACCAATTGAGTTTAACCAAGGGTAAACTCAGAAAGGGAGAAAATCTTCATCAGCTATACATTAGACAGATTAATATCCAGAATATACAAAGAACACAAAAAACAAAGAAACAAGTAAACAAATGACCCAGTTTAAAAATGGGCTATGGATCTGAACAGAAAGCTCTCAAACAAGGAAATAAAATGCCTAAGAAACACCCTAAAAACTGTTCAACATCCTTAGTAATTGGGGAAATGCAAATACAAACTACTTTAAGATTTCATCCTACCTCAGTCAGAATGACTAAGATCAAGAGAACAAATGACATCAAATGGTGACATGGATGTGGGGAAAAGGGAACCCTCAGCCATAGTTGGTGGGATTGCAAACTGGTACAACCACTGTGGAAATCAGTGTGGAGAACTAAAATAGATCTACCATATGATCCAGTTATACCACTCCCTGGCATATACCCAAGGGCCTCAACAGTCTACTGCAGGTATACTTGTGCAGACATATTTGTTGCTGCTTTTTGCACAATAGCCAGGAAATGGAAATGACTTAAATGTCCCTCAGTTGAATGGATAATGAAAATATGGTACATTTTCATAATGGAGTTCTACTCCATTATGGGGAAAGAAAGATGAGGGCCTGAATTTTGCAAGTTAATGAATGGAGCTAGACACCGTTATACTAAGTGAAGTAATACAGATTCAGAAAATGAGTTTTCAGAATTTTCCAAGTGGTTGGGAAGTTGCTCATATGAGCTTACAGCATTGGTGACAGCATGCACAAGACCCACACAAGCTCAGACGAGACAAAAATCCAGCATACAGCTGGGGAAATGAGTAAGAAATCCCAACCTTACACGAGGAACTATTGGCAACTGGTGACTACTGGGAGAGGGAGAGTTGATTTTTTTAAGGGGCTGACACTTAGGTTGAGCAGACTCTAGTGGATGGACTCATATTGAGGAACATTTGGGGACAGAAACTGTACTTATCAACCCTGAATATATATGATAGAATGCACGAAATCTGGTGGGGGAGGATGCAGCTAGAGAGGGAGTCTACATATGACCAAGATGTATTGTATGAAATTTGAAAAAATAAAAAGATAGATTTTTCTGAATTTTAGGCCTGTTAGAATAACTCAGAATCATTTTAGAAGCATATTACTTTGAAGACCAGTTCCAGAATACATTTATGTCAGATTTCTGACATTTGGTGTTATAATAAGCATTTTAAAACTTTGTTTGTTTTTGTGTCCATTTCTTGGTCCTCCTGAGACTCAGGGGGATTATAATAAGGTTAATTCAGTAATCCATTCTTCTCTGCTGATTCTCTTTTTTCTTAAAATGTATTTTTAAAAAAATTTTAAGAAGAAACATTTCATTGCAGCTTTAACATACTCAATAACAATTTCCAGAGCAAAGATACACATCTCTTTCAAAAGTGGCTATAAAATTTTTAGGTTCTCTGTTGAATTAACACAGTTATACAATATTGAACTCGGTATAAACCCTGTAAGACATAAAATTGAATGAGTTTTTAACCTTTAAAAAAGATCTCCATTTCATTTTTAAATATGCTGTTTCCTACATTTTAAATGCTACTAACACTTGGATGTTTGCACATGTGCCTTTAATCTCTATGTGTCTGATTATTACTAGTCACAGTTGGTTACACTCGGCTCCTCAGTACCTGAATATGGATATAAAGTCATGAGGTGGATTTCATCGGTAATGTTTGTCACCTCTACTATTTAACATGAAGTACGGTAATGTTTATCACCTCTACTCATTAACATGACGTAAATTTTCTTATCAAATATGATATGATTTTCTTATCAAACAGCATTCACAAATCATGTGTAATTTGGCAGAAAGTCCAAGTGAAATATGAATATGTCTTCTATTTGAATGTCTTAGGGAGAAGGTAAAGTTCCACTGTACATTTTACCTTGAATTTGAGAGAAACGTTTTTTTTAAAGATCACTGCTAGGAGAGAATACTACATTTTTAAATTAACCATGCCTACCATTAAGTAAGGGACTTTATTATAGACCTTAACTTTGATATTCTCAGTATAACATGCATTTCTTCTTAATGGGCATGTCACAAGGATAACCAATTGATGGTATCAAGGAACAGGCTAGAGTCATTTGGCAGGTGCATATTATATGTTAGCTGGATGCTTTTTTCCATTTTTGAAAGTGGCTAAATTATATTGATTGGTTCCCATTTTTATGTGTATTTTCATTAGTGTATATTCATTGTATATGGTACTAAGCCACCTAAGAACATTTGCATACAAGTATACAATATACTTTGGGTGATTTCTTTACCCTTTCTTTATTTCCTTTGTTTTCCTAGACAGTTTTTTTCCTACTTTTAGGCATATGTACATATATAAACTTTATATAAAACACAGAAATCATAAATGAGACAAAACTGGTGGTATTTGTCTTTCTGAGGTTGACTTAATTCACTTAAAAATTTGTCTCTGGTTACATCCATTTTCGAACACATGACATAATTTTTTTTTCTTTGTGGCAAAAAACATTTTCATTATGTATATATACCATATTTTATTTATTTATTTTTCCACTGATGTAGATTCCTCCATAGACACTTAAGTTAATTCTATAAGTTAGCTATTGCAAATAGCAGCAATAATAACTGACATGAAGCTTTTTGTGATATGTTGATTTGGATTCCAATGGATAAAATTCTAGGAATGGTATAGCTCATATTGTAGATCTATTTTTAGTTTTTGAAATCTTGTATTTATTCTTTGAAAATTTCATACATGTATATAACGTGTCTTGATCCTATTCATTCCATCTCACCCCTCCCACTCCCAATTGACACCCTCCAACACATCCCCTTCCCACCTCCATGTCTTCTTTTTCTTTCTTGTAATCCACTGAGTCCAATGAGTGATGTCTGCTGGAATGTTGACTGATTTGTTGGCTTGATCTTGTACAGGTCTTGTGAAAGTAATTATAGCTGTAGTGAGTTCATGAGCGTATTGGCCATACCATGTTTAGAAGACAGTATTTTATAGCACTACTCTGACTTTTACCTTCTTTCCACCCTCTCATCCATAATGTTCCCTGAGCCTGAGGAACTCAGGTATCAGTTTGATGAATGGGTGTGTGAGTAGTCAGGTCAGATGCTCTTAGTCTAGGTTCTCTAGAAGTTGTTCTTGGGGCAAGGGTATCTGGGCACAGAGTTTATCAAGGTATAGATCCCAGGAGAAAACAGTAAGTGAGTGGGGAAAGCTTCCAGGCCAAGCTTCAAGCTCTGTTTGGTCCCACAGGGCTTCTGGACATGAGTTCCACCTCAGAATTTGCTTTATTTCAATGTAGGGGTCCTGAGCTTTCATGTGTCTCTACCAGTCAGTGATTGACTGTGGACTACCCCAGATGATACAAACTTCAAGCAACGGGAAGAACGAATACTGATGATCTCACAGATTTGTGAAGAAAAGCTGAGGTGCAAACACTGGAAGCAAAGCAGACAGAATCAGAAAGATGACACAGAGAACTAAAGTGACTCAGAAGTCTGGGGTCAC
This sequence comes from Nannospalax galili, assembly GCF_000622305.1. Taxonomy (NCBI): domain Eukaryota; kingdom Metazoa; phylum Chordata; class Mammalia; order Rodentia; family Spalacidae; genus Nannospalax; species Nannospalax galili. Next base: position 2,140,401 of record NW_008332087.1, read on the forward strand.
CAATAGCGTGGGCTACAAGAGATACTGCAGTTGGAGCACAGGGCATCTGACAGGTAGAGGACGGCAAAAGGAAGTAAAAGCCTGTACTGGTTCCCAAGCCATTTTCCTGGAGAATGGTGTAGATGAAACTAGAAATAGGAACACTAGGAGGGAAATTTGGTCAAGAGAAGAAAGACAAGGGAAATGATAAGGCCCGTATTGGGTAGAGAATAGATGTATTTTTATAAGTTCAGTATTTAGAATGCAAGAGCCCAGTTCAATTTCTAAGTGACTCAAAGCCCTAAGACCATGTAAGTTACATGAACAAGAAGTTATTGTTACGATAAGTCTCTGTTGTCCACTTCAGTGCATTAAATTATTCTCATTTTCAAAAAACTGTCTAATTTTCACATGAGGATAGTCAAATTGAAACATTATTAAATGTTTTCAATTACTCAGGAGAAACATAATTGAGTGACAGTGTTTTATGGTTACTATCACTGAGAGCTGAGCTAGATATTGATCATATTAGTATATTGTTCAGGTCAAACAAGAATGAACAAGAAACTGTTAGGCATTTTTCTCTGGCCTCCAGGGTTAGAATAAATGAAAAGTATAACTATTCTGTTAAAATATACACAGGAGAAGCCTGTAGAAATAATCTAAATTGTGATAAATGAGAAAAAGAGGCAGACATTCTTAAAGAAATTAACAAATATTTCTTAATCTGACATAATTGCTTGCATCTTAACTCTCGAGCCATGTTCTAACTACAGTTCAATTTGCGATGTTTTCTGGGTGCAGGTTCTATTCACAAGTCATTTTAGATCTTCTGAGAGATGGAGAGAATCAAGAACCTTGACTCTCTGAACTGTCATCATGAGCGTTTTCTCTGGAAAGACGCAAAGTCTATTTAAAATCTGCCCAGGGACATAAAGATATTTGATCTTAGGTAAGTTTGCTGTTGCTTTGTTGAAATACATTGATTGGGGTTGGCGAGATGGCTCAGTGATTAAGATCACTGGCTGCCCTTGCAGAGGACCTGGGTTCTGTTCCCAGAACCTACATGGTAGCTAATAACCATCTGTAACTCTAGCTCCAGGGGATCTGACACTCTCTTCTGACCTCTGTGGGCACTGCATGACACTGGTACACTTCCATGCATGTGGGCAATACACTCATATGCATAAAATAAAAATAAAGATAAAATATTAAAAAAAACATTGATTGAAAATTTATCATGTGCCACACCTTATGTATATAAAGTAATCTTTTTAAACAGAAAGGCGATAGAGTCTTATTTGTGTGTTCCATGGACTTTTAATATCAGCAAAAACTGGATGTTGGTTAGGAATGCAGAGCCCTGACTCCATCCCAAACCTGGAAATAAGAAACTGAGGAAATGGAGTCCTGGAATCTCTTTAACCTTCTGGGCACGCTCAAGCATGAAAAGTCTTGTGGCAAGTGACACAGCATCCAAGACATAGCAGTGTCTTGGGAAACTTTCTCAGAAACTCTGTGTCTGTTTCCTCATCTCTATAAAGGCAAATAGCAATGTAGAATGTAAATAACCATGTAACAGCATTTGGTCAGCTGTAGATGTTCTAGAATGACCTGACGTAATTATTTAAACACATACACACACTGCACACATACACACACACATGGAAGAGTGGTACTCAGAGAATGAGTAATTCTCAAAGAGGTAGCTTAGAACTCTAGCCTACACAGCATCTTCAACAAAGGATAATAAATCTTTTGAGAAGTGTCAAGTAGGAAAGACCTTGAATTATTAAGCATGATTAGCATGTGGTGTTCAGGGACAGGGATGGAAGGTCACGAGGTTAAAGAAGGTCAGGAAGTTAAAGAAGATGTGTGGAGCCTCTGGTAGATGGGGGTTATTTATTTATTTCAGGTGAGAGCATGTGTCCTCGGTCCCAAGGATATTTTATACAGAATCACACAAAAGTGACTTTTTGAATGAAGTAATTACGTATTACATAATGAGTTACATAACAACCATTTTTGTTGCTTACTCATGGTTCCTGGACATGTAGTGGCCATCACAACTAAGTCATTCCACAAGTCCACACTGGTGCCATCCTGTCTAAATCTTTATATCACCTGGAGGCCCTTATTTCCTTTCAAGTAGCAAATTGTTAACTGGCAAATAATGTGCTAGATATGTTCTATCACTTAGTTTGGTGCATGTCCGGGCTGATGAGGGTTTAAAGTTACCTTTGGTGATACATTGTTCTTCTGGGTAGAAGGTGAAAGAAGAGCATTTGAGTTTCCTGTGTCTGCTTCTTTTCAATAGTCTTCTATTCAAAATATTTTTATGCCAAAACGGTATACTCTGGCTGACAGGTACTACTTTCTTCTTATGTGATTATCAGCTTTAATTGCCAACTTAATGTAACACCGAAAAACCTGGGAAGATTTTCTCAATGAGAAATTCTCTATATTAGACTGGCCTGTGGGCAAGTCTGTGAGGGGTTGTCTGAAGTTAGTGGATGTGTGAAGACCCAAACCCAACTCACTACGACTGACATCCTTCCCTAGGCAGGGGGTCTTGAACTGTTTAAGAGTGGAGACAAAACGCTGAGCACAAGCAAGGAAGCACGCACACATTTGCTTCTCTCTGCTCTTCACTGTGGGTGTGCTGTGGCTAGCTTTTTGAAGTTCCCATGACTTTGACCTCTCCGCTGTCATGGACTACAGTCTGGAATTGTGAGCCAGAGCAAACTCCTTTTCCTGTAAGTTCATGTTTGTCAAATTGTTATCTCAGCAACAAAAATGAAAGAGACCCAAGGGTGGTGCAGTAGTCATTACATTTTATTTGTGCATTACTGCTCCCAAACTGAGAATTACCTAGTCAGCCTATTGATTACCATTGAGAGCTCAGTGTGTATAAAATATGGCAGAAAACAGAATGCATTAGGTAGTGTTCTCTAGAGGAACACCATCAATAGAATATGAGTATATGAATAATAAACATTGATTTATTAGGTTGGCTTATACTATAGGGGCTGGCTAATCCAATGATGGTAGTTTGCATGCTGTAGAGGGAGAGAACCATGTGACTATGCAATCCGCTAAACTCAGTAGTCCAAAGCCAACTAACTACTGAAAGCCTGAAAGTTCCTGGGGCATTATGGATATTGAGTCCATGTAGAAAAATGAAAGATTTCTTTCTTTTCCCTCTCTCTTTCCTTCCTTCCCTCCCTTGCTCCCTTCTCTTTCTCTTCCAGTCTATCATCCATCCATCATCCATCCCTCTATCATCCATCCATCTATCATCCATCTATTTATCATCTATCTATCTATCATCTATCTATCTACCTATCTATCTATCTATCAATCATCTTTCTATCTATCTTTCTATCATCCATCCATATATCATCTATCTATCTAATCTAATCTATTTATCTATCTAATCTAATCTATCTATCTATCTATCATCTATCTATCTATCATCATCTATCATCTTCTTTCTTTCTTCTTTTTTTCTTTCTATCTTTCTATCATCTATCTTCTATCTATCATCCATCTATCTATCATCATTATCTATCATCTATCTATCTATCTATCTATCTATCTATCTACCTATCATCTATCCTCTGTCATCTTATATATGGCTCATTGCATTCCAGGCATTATGTCTAACATATAATTCTTTGATGAACAAAATCAGACAGTATCTGAAAGTATGATATTCAGTTAATAGTTAGAATCTAGACATTTATTCATCATCTAATTCATATCTTGAATGTCAGATGCTGTTCTTAACATATACAAAGCTGACAAGAAAGTTAATATGAAATTCTGGCTAAAAAATGCAAGAGAGACAAGTGATATGAGGAGACTTTACAAAAAGGATATTTGTGGAGATTATAGGATCCAATCAAGACAAAACGGTTCATTATGTTTCTCTTTTTTTTTTTGTCTTATTTTCTCTTGAACCCTTTAGCGAAGCATCACACATACACAGAGAAACACACAAAATGGGAACCCAGATCAAAGAATCATCATGCGTGAACATGATTACCTTATGAACAACCAATTCAGGTGACAGAGCCATTCCACTAGCAGAGGTCTTCTTGCCCCTTCCAAGCCATCACCCATCTAAAGTAACACTTGTCTTAATGCCATAAAGTAGTTTCAGTTATTTGAACTTGATAAAAATGTTCATTTTCCCCTCAATGTCATAGTCCTGAGATTGGTTCATGGTATTTTTCATTTTGTGGACTAGTCACACTCATTGCTAGATAGTACTGCATGCTATGAACACATCATCATTTAAATTTTCCCTTTTTATGTTTGTGGGCACCTAGATAGATTCCAGTTGGTGACTATTTGATATATTGATGCTGTATGCATTTGATCACATCTTTTGGTAAAAGGATATATGGATTTCTACTGAATAGATACTTTGGAATGAGATAATTGTCATGAGGAGTGCAAATGTTGAACCTTTGCAGAGAGTGTCAGTGGATGTGCCAGTTTCCACACTCACCACCAGTGCATGGGAGTTCCAGTCAGTAATGGCTTCTGTGTGACTCCTGTGTTTGTCCCTGACTTTCTTCTTACAATTAGAAGTCACAGTGCAAACTTACATCTGATTCACTGTTGAGTATGGAGCACTGTGCTAGGGTAACTCAGAAGAGGATAAGCTCTTTTCCCCAGATGGACTTAATCTGCCCCACAGAGAAGAAAGTCAAAGCAATCTTTTCCAAAGCATTACTGTTTCTAAATGACATTTCACATTAAAAAACATAGTAGAAATTCCTTTCTTTAAATGTGAACTTTTTTAAATTTAATTTTTTGAGGGTTTCTGATAATGCGACATTCTGAACATACAAAGGGTACAAAATGAATGTTTTCCAGAGTATTTCAAAGGATGGTGCCAGTCTGTCATTGTCTGCAAAGCACCTTCACATACTGCTACTGTAGGTCATTTTATCTATTAATTAAAGTAAGACACCATATGTCCAGGAGACAACCCACTTTTGTTTTAAAATGATGGCTAGATTTGTTTCTCCCCCATCTAGAAGCCTTTGAGAGGGAAATAACACTGACTCTAGCCACTCCAATAGCTATCAAAGTGCCTGAAAACAAATCCTGAGTCCATCACTCTCGAGTCCAGCCTTGGCAGAGAAAAAGAAAAGAAAAAGCATCCCAACAGAGGGATGCTTTTGGAAGCTCTCATCCAGAAATTCCTTTTAAAACTTCCTATTTCTACAACTCTTGTTTTATTATTTTATTTTGCTTTGAGACAGGGTCTTGCTGGCCTCAAATTTGTGATAGTCCTCCTACCTCTCTGCCCAAATGCTGGGAATTGATTACAGGAGCATATCACTACACTCTGATCTCAGCTTGCATTTTAAATTATTTTTATTAATACTTTGAGAATTTCGTACAACGTATTTTGATAATACTTACTCCCCTCTCCCAGCTTCTCCCAGATCAATAGCCCTTCCATACCCATCCATCTTTGTGTCTTTATTTTGATTTTTCATATCCCATGAGTCCATGTTTTGCTGCCTACGTACTCTTGTATGTGTGGCCATCCACTGGAGCACGGTCGACTTATCATGGTCATACCCTTAAGAAAACTGACTTTTCCTTTCCCTCTCCCAAGAGCTATCCATTGTCAATAGCTCCTTAGCATGGGATGATCTTTTGTGCCCACCCCTTTCTCCATGCTGGGGTTTTTGTCTGACTTGAGCATGCTCAGTTCTTAAAGTTGCTATTAAAATCATTGTGAGTTCATATGTGCATGGACAACTGTTTTCCTGTAGTGCTCCCTCTGACTTTTATATTCTTTCTACCCCATCTTCCACAATGATTCCAGAGCCTTGGGAGGAGGGTATGTGATATAGTTGTCCCATCTAGGACTAATCACTCTGCAGTCTCTTATTCTCTGCATGTTGATCAGTTGTGGGTCTCTGTTAATCACTGTCTACTACAGAAAGAAGCTTCTCTGATGAGGGTCGAGAGATGTACTAATCTATGGGTATAACAATAAGTCATTAGGAGTCAGTTTAATACTATGCCCATTTAGGAGAGTAATAACAGTAGGTTCTTCCCTAGGGCATATGACCTCCCTAGCCAATTCTGACCAGGTTTACCACACCAGCCATGAAATTTACATCTGTGGAGTATACCTCAAATCCAATTAGAAAGCAGCCGGTTACCCGGTATCAGTCATGCCATCAGTGTACCAGTGTACACATCTTGCCTGGAAGGTCTCATTTCTGTTTTGACCCCAAAATCTCACGGTGTAGCCCTGACTAGTCTGGAACTTGCTTTGTTTATTGAACTCGCTTATTTCTATACCACCTCTTTACCAGCTGAATGTTGAGCAGAGTCTTAGATGGTAGAAAAAGATGACCTTACTTGAAATGCCACAGCAGAGTCATCAGTTTTCCAGTGACTTGAAAAGTGGAAGAAAAGTTAAATTTTCTTGGTTGTTGATCACTATACCTCAAATTCTCTTGTGAATTAAAAGTGATAGTAAGTGAATTCTGGAGGTAATGGGCTGGTGACCACAACAGAGTGATCTGAGTCTTTGTCTTACAAACCCTCATCATTAAGCAAGTGCAAATATTTCCAATATGTTAAAATATAGTCTTGTTGTCCTGAAATCCTAGAATACAAGGGGGAATGAAAATTAATCTTAAGACCCAAAGCCAAGCACCATTTAGAGTGATAAGCATGGAAGCAGCAACGGATGTCCACATTATAGAATGCTTGTGGGAGCCCAGTCTCTATGGACTAAGACTGTAGACATCAACTGATAGGACAAAAGACCCGAGAAGCTCAGGAAGGAAGTAGTTAGGAGTAGTAAACTGTTGGTTGTCAGTTATCATGGACTAGGCTATTCTGGGTAACTAACAGGCCACAATTCCCCGTGGGTTTTGTCTGAAAAGACAGAACCTAAGACATGTCTTTATTGGTGCTTTGTGTTGCTCATATGTCTTTGTCCCAAATCTTTTGTACCCTGAGATACAGGTTGACAGACAGGCTCAATTTGTGTAATAATTCTCTCTTGCTGTGTTAATGTTACAATTTCAAACTGACACACAATTTTAGTAGCCCTTAAGAATATACACATTTTTCTCTCCAGACTCTACATGCCAGCTGATGGTTGTGCTGATCTGGCTTGGCATATGTATTCATTGAGGCTTAGCTGGTCGCTGTTGGCCAAGATGGCCATAGCTAGGACAGTGCATCCCTGGTCCACTAGAGTCTCATTCTTCAGTAGGCTAACTCAGGATAGTTCATACTAAAATCAGAATTCTCAAACACCAAGTGGAAGACTCCAATCCCTCCAGCAAATTTTGCTATGAGCAGCTATACCACTGCTTCCACCATATCATGTCTCAGGCCAGCCTGGTTTCTACTGACAGGATTCTCCACCTTTCCTAGGAGTTGCCGCAAAATCATTTCACAGAGGAAGAAGTAAAAAATTGCACTTGAATCAGGCATGGTGGTATAAACCTGTAATTCCAGCACTTAGGAGGCAGAGGCAGGAGGATCAGGAGTTTAAGGCCATCCTTGGCTGTATAGAAAGCTTGAGGTAGGACTTGGCTATATGATATCTATCTCAAAAAATTGAATAGAAAAAGTCACATTCATTTTGCAGTCTATTTCCTAAAATATAAAGCATCATTGTGTATGGTAAAGCGTTTATGTCTTTCACATTTCTTTGCCAGAGAAAATCATAGTCAGGCCAAATGGGGGCAGAGAAATATTATATGCTTTCATAGAAGGGCAATGAATATTTCTAAAACTTATATAGTCATATACAAAAGTTAAGAGGAGAAAAACATTGGTTTCTTCAAGTGTATTGTTGCCTGAGGAAGATTTGACCTGATCTGCTCACCGTATATTAGATAAGACATGGAAAGACTGATATTATACTTACATATTTCTGAATTTGTCTCTTACTGTCTTTGGACCATTTTGGGGTTCCCCTTTTATAACCACTAACTCTATTACCATATCCTATTACCAGTCTGACCCTCAGAAACATCAGGAATACTCCTTGTACCTGATGCAGCAGATAGGATAATGAACCTCCAAAGAGCATTTTAAAGTATGTTTTTTTTTTCTTCAAACAATGGTTTCGCATGCAGTCATGGTGTAGCTGGCACTAATCCACACTCACAAGCTTGAATGTTTAAGGAATTCACCTGCCTTTACTTTCTGCAACTCTAGTTATGTGATAAGGTCCTATACCATAGTAAAGCACACATTTGATTTCAGTCATTTACACTGGATGTTAGGATCTGAGGCTTTCCCTATATCTTGAGTTGCATGGTGTGGGGTCAGGGATATGAAGTACTCTGTCACACTGCCACTTGAGTCAGGTTTTCATGGTTCTTGGTCACTGGTGCAGATTACTGGTACATAATGCTCTAGCTGCAGAACTGGTTATATCTTACCTTGGCACTAGGGATACCTGTTCTCCTGTGCCATATCCGAAATGGGCAGCCTGGAGGAGACACTGAATTCTTTCACTATTCATGCCATCCTAGATGAGGGCCTGCTGTTTATAGATAATCAATTTCATTACTATCCTATGGTTTTCCTGTCCACCTAGATTTCACGGAAGGAGACCTAACCCCAAGAATTTCAGCCCCAAATCTTGCAATTTTCTTCTCTTAGGAAATGCCCTTGTCCTGCTAAAGTATGCATACACTGGTGAACTTTGTTTTTGCACATTTTACTTTCTCCTCCTATTTTATTCCTGTGTATATGGGCTCTTTTACTTTTATCAGGCCTAACCTGTTCAAACGCAGAACGCTGGAAACCAATTGCTTGAAACAGTCAGCATAAATCACTGTCTAGATGAGGACAAGAGGAGGGAAGTGGGATGAACAGGAAGCAGCAGATGTTAGAATGATGGCCAGTATACTAGTAAATGTTTAACAACTTGCTGACAAAGGGGGAGGGCACTTGTGTACAGGTGCTGTTTCTGTGGTGTAAATACTCCACTGTCCCACTGTGGCTGGTCTGAAGTTTCCAGTGTGGCATCACTGAACTCTGAGGTCAGAAGACATCGCATCTCTGAGACATCCTGAGTGCTGTCATTGCACAGATACAAAGTGATACCAGCAGCATACATGAGAGTAAATAGAGGAATGGAATTCGAAAATGAGTTGTGACTGCTGATTTGCTTTGCCATATTTGTGATGCTGGGGATTGATTTCAGGGCTGCATACATGTTAAGCATATAAATAACTGTCTATCTATCTATCTATCTATCTATCTATCTATCATCTATCTATCATCTATCTATCTATCATCTATCATCTATTTATCTATCTATCTATCATCATCATCATCTATCATCTATCAATCATCTACCATCTATCTATCTATCATCTATCTATCTATCTATCACTTCCTGGGGAATTGTCTCTCATCTATCATCTATCATACCTATCTATCAATCAATCGTCTATCTATCAATCATCTATCTATTGCATCCCCAGTACAGCATAACCTATTTAGTGTTAAATTTATATAATAAAAAATTTTAAGATTCATTCAATCGGTTCACAAAATGCTTGAAAATTTAACAATAGGCTTTTGGCATGCCAGCTATTAATATTTTTGAACTCAGTTATTATTTGTTTATATTTTGTGTGTATTTTCTTGACAAATGGGAAGTGAACTTTCAATGCTCAGTGTACTGAATATGCCATTTAGCATTATTGATATTTCATAAATCTTACTTCAAATTCACCTATGCTGGAGTTCCATGTATCAAGATCATTGTATTTATTTTGTCTCTTAATTTATATACAGGATTGGTTTGGGTCCAGCTTCATAGTGCAGGGTTTTTACATCCACTTGTGCAACTCTCAGCTGTTGAAGAAAGAAGGTGATAGCTCATGATTTCTACTGATTCTCAGTTCCAACCAGTCTTAGTTTCATACAGATGTAGTCAAATTTACACTGGACAGTACCACTGAGTCCCCACTCCCATTACCTGTTTCTTTCACTCTTGTTTTCTGAAGGACCTTTCCAGTAAACTACCTATACTCAATCCATGCCTCAGGATCTGTTTTCAAGGGCCTCTTGATTAAGACCCTGTACATCTATACATCTGTACTTTAGCCTAGCCACCCTTAAAAATATTGTCTACAGTTGAGAAAAATCATCCAAAACAAGGTTAATTTTATACTAAGGTGTTGAATATCTAATATAGATAATTGAATACTAGATAGAAAGTGAAAACCAGAATGATTCTACAGGCATAATAACTGCAGATGGGCATTCCGTAGACCTCAAAACACAAAATGCATCATCCAAAAGACACTAGCAACACAATATATTAATACCACAGAACACTGATTATTTATCCTCTTGATTATGTGGCTGACCACATGTCCACATGACCACATGGACCCTGCCCAGCATGATAAGAGGATGTAGTATCACACGTCACAAAAAGAAAAGACCAAAGTTCAGAAAGTGTATTTCTATCGGCTGCATATTGCTTCTGCATCATTCTAAGGCTATAGTGTTATGAATCTGAACCATCATAAAAGATCACTTGCATATTATATATCAACATATAGCAAATATATATGTGTACAACTAGGTTCTTTTACATATAACATATATGTGTATACATATATACTCTGTGTTGTATGTAAAGTTGACCCTCACTCTTTGCAGGTTCTATTTTTGAGAACTGACCTGCTCAGTGTAATTAACTTGTAACAACAGATCAGCACTTCCACAGTCATTTGTGGGCGTGAATAAAGCAGGAGAATATTGAACTTACATCTCCACCAAGGCTGAGCAAGGTTTATTTTCTTTGGTTTTCATATTGCAAACAAGCCACCTTTTACTCATGGTCTAGTAAGTGCTGGTCTAGTGAGTAGACTAGCGAGTGCTGTGTTTTTACATTTTTGGGCTTTTGGTTTATAATTCATTCTTTTTTCTTTCTTTCTTTCTTTTTGTTTTTTTTTTTTTTTTTGGAGATAGGGTCTCCCTGTAGCCCCAGCTGTCCTGGAACTCAGTATGTATAATTCATTCTTTAAAATAGATTCTGTGTACAAGGTTGTAGTGCTCTTTAGGGTTTGGAGGTGCAAGAAGGCTCTGATGTGCCTCTTGGAGAACAGATGTGTATGAGGTAAGCTTTAACCAGGTGTGAGTTATAATGCTGAAGCATCAGGGCAATGCCAATGAATCAACGGTACGTGGTAAAGAAGAAACAAATAGGAAACAAGGCTTCATACTGATTGAGTGATGAAGATTCTTTGATCTAAGAACCTAACCAGATACATACTTCCCCTGAGAACACTGGGTCAATATTCACTAATTCGTTCTTCACCAAGACTTTATAGTCCATTGCTACTGTGAGAAATGAGAATTAGCTGCACATATAATCAGGATGAAAATGCAAAGGGAGGAAATAGAAAAGTTGCTGAAACATCAATCACTTTCTCGAGACATCTCGATGCTGTAGCAGTTCTGCACAAATATTCAGGTGTGGTTGAAGGCTATGTCATGGGATGGCAGTAGTTTCACATGTAGACAAGAAGGAGCTATCACTGGCTCCATTATCTTCCATGTGGCATGTTTGCTCAAACAAAACATCTGCATCAGAGAATAGGGGATAGAGGATTTCTTGATGCATATTTTCAAGGAAGAGCCTCCTCCTCCCCCTGCCTAGGCTTGAACACAGGTCTTTGTAAGCAAGACAAACATTCTGCCTCTGAGCAACCTCCCTAGCCCTCATTTTTTTTTCCTAATCTTTGGGACAGGGCTTTGTTATGCAGCCTAGGCCGGCCTATATCATGAGCCTCCTACCTCTAAATCCCTAATGCACAATTATAAGTTTGCTAATGTCAATCATGTAAGAAAATGGAGGTAGGGCCCTATAGACAGAAAATAAATCTGGTATTCAATCTAGCTGAAGGGAATGTTATGCACAATTTTCCCTCTGTACTTATCTATATATGTCTATATAGATATAGATAGAAATAGATTATAGGTAGAAATTTGTTATTGGGATGACCTTATGTATAGCTTTGAGTTTTATGCATTTGCTAAGAGTTTACCAGCATTGGAGTGCCACATCATTTAGGGAAGAATAATCCTGTCTGCGTATTAGATTTTAAAATATACTTTTGTGATCAATAAGACCACTATTACTTTGTTAAGTGAATTGAATAATGTCTTTTTGTCGTCTTGATTTTATCAATCAATAAATAGTAAATTATACCACTATTGTGTACAGAGACTGAATTGTTTTTTCTTTAAAAACAGGTTCTTACGCACAAAGAGTTATTGGCATTATTAAGCAGTTAATGAACTATCCCCATTAAATGAGACACAGTCAATATTCCACTTCTCAACTTCTTTATCAAAAAACAGTGTCCTTCTTAAGTTAGAACACTGAATCCTAGAGAAAACAATGTGGAATTTTTTTTTTCACATATGGCTTGGTGACAAGCTTAGTAAAACAGAATACGTCTGGGTGACATAATAGACCTTAACACAAATGATAGAATATGTGAATTCCAGTGGGGAACAGGGGGGCTATGGGAGGGTGCCAGTGGGGAAGGAGGTATAAAAATTATTAAGATTGATTGAGATGCTCTGTATGAAACACACAAAAGTAAAATAAAAACAGATTTAAAAAATAAAAATAAAAAGGATTACAGAGATACTTAAAAATCAATTTACATTATAAAACACCTTTAAGTATTAAGGACATTGTCATAGTGTGATAAAAGGCTGAGGTGGACATAGAATCCTGGTTTGAGCTCATTCATACATAATAGACACTACCCTCATGTAACCTCCAGAAGACAGACCTCATATTGATGTCACACAGTCAAGTAAGAGCAGGAATGCTTGCAAAGCCCTGCTCCAAATATAAAGTGTACCTACAGCTTAAGAGTTGAGTTATTTTAAAGTAAGATGTGTGTCACAGAGCTAGAGACTTCGATTTCCTTTCATGTCACTAAATGGACTTGACCAATAATCAAGAGTGAAGTGCAGGCAAAGGGAGAGTTGAAAAGTTACAAAGACATCAATAACTCTTTCTAGAAACCTCAAAATAGAGCAGTTCTCTGTGAAGTCCAGTAGGTTTTCAGGCCATGAGTGAGAGTTGCTGCTTCCTTCCTGATACACAGACAGGCCATCTCTGGACCCTTCTAGTTTTCATCGTGGTGACAGATTTTCTGGGTAAGGAAGGAAAATGTTCTTAAGTAATGTAAGCAAATTGGAAAATCTAATGGGTTAAAATAAAGGTTTTGAAATCATAATATTCTCTAAAAATACTCTAGCTTCTGCTTACAAACAGTTGCATACGTACGCCTCATTGCCCACACATACTTTTTACCTATACTTAGAAGAATAAAATAATTATTTCCCTTTTGATACTTATAAACATGCTGTTTGGACCTGTATTTTTTTCATCCTTGTATTTGTCTTTGTTTTCTATTTTTTTTAATTTTTAAAAATTATTTATTTATTTTTTTTAGAAGAAGCATTTCATTACAGCTTTAACATACTCAATAACAGTTTCCAGAGCAAAGATACATCTCTTGCAAAAGTGGCTATCATTTCTTTCAAAAGTGGTTACAAAATTTTTAGGTTTGCTGTTGAATTAATACAGTTTTACAATATTGAACTCAGTATAAGCCCTGTAAGCCATAAAATTGAATGAGTTTTAAACAGATGATACATGGTATAAAGCGAACCATGACATAAGTGTGTTTAACTGAATGAAAATACAGACACAAATACATGTTCTCCAAATCTATTAGATAAACAAAACTGAAACATTCACATCTTTTTTGACCTACAGCAGTAATTCACTTGGAATTCCTATTCTTGCGTTGAATGCTACATGCGTTCTGAGAATGTCTCAGGTATTATGTGACGGTTTGACTAAGTTGATTCCATATAGGGCATCTCAGTCTTCTTACTCCATAGAGGAAACCAGGGATTGAATTTGGAGAAGGTGGGGATTTTTTTTTTCATGAAGTACTTAAATATATAATAGTCACAATAGAAATAGTAAATGTTATCCTTTCACAATTGGAAAACCTTTTGAACCACATCCATCCTATTGACTTTTATTTTTATTGAAATTTATCTAATATTACATAAAATAAATGCATTCAAATGAAATCAATAATCCTGAAAGGTAAACTCACTTTTACTTCTGCTCCAGTTAAAGTAGGGCAGCAGCAAAAGGCAGAAGTGACATTATTTTTTCTTTTTCTATTTTCTAAAGAAAATAGATTTCTTTCTTTGGTAAGCAATGTAGAAATGGATTCTTCTGGACAGCTGTTTCTTTGTGCAGCATAAGGTCATTCCTGCCATAGCCCTGGACATCTACTTGATCATGACGACAGTTTAGTCCGTTGCTGTGATGTTCCCTCTTGCTTGTATTCACTTCATTTCAAAACACCAAGGAGGAAGAATAAGAAATACAGAAGAAATAATGTAACCCTGTCAGGTGCAGAGAGCACATCATTCAGAGGCAGATTAGGCACAGTGGATTTTCAACATGGCCTCAAATTATATTTTGGACAATAGGTGGAATATACTGTTATTAAAGATTTTAGAAGAGACTGCAAGTAGCAAAAGAGAAGCACCGAATTATTTCACAAACCACACCAGAGTGGCAGCCTGAGAATGAAAAACCAAACTGTAAAGTTGACATCCTGGTCCTCATGTTCAAGAGTTATACATGAATGAGTGTTTACTTAGAGTATGTTTGGAAGCAGGGAGGAAGTGACGCATCAAAGATGTTTGGATTTCTTGACTAAAAAAAATTCAACGGGATGCTTATCTCCTTGATGCACATCCATGCTATATGAATGCATACCTTGAGCACAATTTCCGGGTATTCTTTATTCCTGTAAAACAAGTGCCCAAACAGGGAAGAGGGCTATAGCGGGTAAAAAAGACACGTCTCATTACAGGATATAACAGAAAAGACTTCAGAGCCATGTGTACTATTTTAACACTCTACTTCCATGCATAGATGAAATATGGAGTTTGTTGTAAAAGTCTCTAATGTATTGTTGGATAGTTTTATGCATGTTCCTGATTTATGTTTGCTCGAAAGGAAAGAATCTTCTCTGTTGACTGAGAACTACCTTCAGGCCAACTAAGGACCCTTTGAAAGTCTAATTTTAGTGAGTTCTACGCGGATTCTGGAAGTTGATAAAGACCTCACCTAGGTATTTACAATCACTGGTCATGGGGGCAGATAAGGAACCACACTTTAAGCTCCAGTTTCCCTTAGAGAAATTCTCTGCACATGCCCTTCTGTTAACCATTAGTAATGTCCCCAAAAGAAATTTCATCTGCATTTTGAATTGACACATTACTTAGGTGAAATAGAAATGGGATCTTTTAACAGATCAAAGCATCTTTGGTGATTCACTTCCTATCCCTGAACTTATAAAATGAAGGTGCCTGTAACTGTGCTTTGCACACATACCTCAAAAAAAAATAGCATCACACTAACTTGAAATTTAGCTCAAGCATCCAGCTTCACTGACTTTCCCTGTCCTCCATCCCTCATTGGTTTGATGTCCCCTCCACCTTCCCTGACCCCATATTAGGAAATACATAGCTAGTGTTTTATAGGTATTAAAGGTGATAAGTGATTTTTTTTTATACCGTACAAGTAAATCACTTGATACTCAATCCTAGGATAGGTATCATACTTCTTATTTGAAGCCATGAGTTTGAAAGAAAGTACTGGCTATTGGCTCTTCAAATGTTCCTCTTGGCTCACTCTTCCCTCAAGTCACCTTGTACTCCACTAAAGCGGGACTAACTGATAAGTATGGCTGAAACTACCCCCAAGCAAATGGGAGCCTTGCAGGACAGATTATCCCCACCCCCAAAGGGCAATTGTCTGTGGTAAGGCTTCATCTATAGGAACCAGACTGTTTCCTCAATCAAACCGAGTTGCAGAACCAAAACCGAAACAATTATCAACCAGACCGCACCTTGCCTAGGACAGCTTAATTGTATATAATTCTTACCCTTCACTCCAATTCTTACTGCATTTAAACCTAAAGCTCTTATCAGTACTGAAAATACAACTACTCAGTAACTGGATCTCTTTATCTGTTCCTCTTCCTAATGTGCCACATTGACTCAATCACCTTTCTGTGCTTTCCATATCTCTTTATCTGCTGTATTAGACCAGTGATGAGCCCATTGTATTGGAGCTGACCAAGCCAGGGATTTTGCTTTAAAACTCCAGGGGCAGGTTTAGGGTAAGGAAGAAGATTAACTGTTTGATCCAGAAGTATAAAAAGGTATGTTGTAAAGAACTGGAACCACACTTAAACAACAAATTGTTCATTTCTGCAAGAACCTTACCTGTACTGATAGAAGGAAGGACAATGGGGACCTTTGTGGGGTTAGGGTAGTGACATAAAATGTCAGTTAGGTTCTGCTCCTGGAACTGGGTGCTACTCACACAGGTGAGTTTTCTGAAGACTGGAAAGCTCTCCATTTCTCATGTGCATTAAAAAAATATTTCTATTCAACAATGAGATTAAACTACTTATAGTCATGACCAAGAAGTAGTGCACACTTTGGGATCCCATTGGTTAAGTTAGCTGACAGCAATTAGTTTTCTTTTTTAAAAGTCTTTTCATTTAGAAACAATTATAAATAGATATGAAATGGCAGAGATGAAGTAGAGGTGTCCCATGTGGCCTTTGCTCAGCTTACATAATTACATTACAATCGCAAAACCTGAGTGGTTATAGTTCACATAATTAAATTACAACAGTGAAACCAGGAAACACACTTTGGTGATTCATCGCACAGATATTCTCCTAATGGCCACCACCAAAAAGATCTGTCTTCTGTTATCTATTGATAGTCACACTCAACTTTTTTCATCTCACAGTTCTTAATTCCTGGCAGTCACTGATCTGCTTCTCATCTCCATAATTTTGGCTTTTGAGAATGTTACATAAGTGAAATTATACAGCATATGATTACTCCAGATTGACTTTTAATGTCTTTGAGAACCAACAAAATGGTTATTTATAGCAAAAGTTTATTCCTTTTGTTTTATTGACATGTATAAACAATACAGTACATCAAAGTTTAATCAATTGCACGTTGATCAAGGAATCAATTTTTGGTTTATTTTTGGCTGTTGAGATAGTCTCTCACTATGTAGTTAATTATAGCCTCAAACTGCTTTCCAATTGCTGGAATTATAGATGTATACCATATCCAGTTTGGTTAAGGAGCATTTTATTTCTAGGATTTGGATATTATGAATAAAGTTGCTGTGAGGAATCGTATGGAAGTTTTTGTTTGGGCATAAGTTCATTTGTCTGGTATAAATGTCAAGGAACGAAGTTGTCATGCTATATGGAAAGTAGATATTTGATTTTTTAAAAGAAATTCTTAAATAATTTTCCACAGTCATTGCTTAATTTTAAATTTTCATGTGGAGAAACCAACCTAATGTTGTGTCTTTGTCAGCATTTAATATTGTCGTTTAAAAATTTTTAGCTCTTCTAATACACAGTGATATTTAACATGTGTTTAGTTTGTATTCCCCTAGAGCCTGTGGTGTTGAAAAAGTTTTCATGTGCTTATTTGTTTTTGTACCTCCTTTTCAGTGGCCTAGCTCATATTTTTGTGCTAATTTGAAAAGAATTTTGTTCATTTGCATAGCAAAATCTCCACTTTTAGCATTTTTATAGTATACTTTGAAATCCTCCATATTTCAGGATTTTGTTCTTATAATCATGAGCAATTCCTTTCTCATCTTCCTATGCTGCTGATCTACTTCATTCCATGGGGAGAACCATCTCCTGTTATAGGGTAAATCTTTTTAATCTCTTTCTATAAAGTATATGAATATACTTTTTTAATTTGAAAAAAAATCTGGAAATATTTTATTTTTACCCTCAGTTTTTAAAATTGAAGTTTTCAATTTTCATACAATATAGTTTATTGACATTTAGCTGTGCCCCCCTCTTTGCACATCTCCCACTTCCCCCTGTTCAATTTAATGAGCTCTCATATATATGTATAATGGCCTATAGAGTATGATTTGTGTCTCTCCTTTTGGATCCACCCATTAGACCTACCAAAATTCCCACCCATGAAAGACACTGTCTTTTACCCTCACAGCAGCCATCAACTGTCAAAAGTTTCTTAGGTTGGGTTGGGATTTCTTAATCACTTCCCCATGTATGTTGGGATTTTGTCTGGTTTGAGTTACATAAGACTTGTACATGTTGTCACCATTGCTGTGAGTTCATATGAGTAACTGACCAGCGGTCTGGAACACTCTCTTTTCTTGTGGTCATCCACCCACCCTCCTCTTCTAATCTTCCTGCCTCCTTTCCACAACGATTCCTGAGCCTTGGGAGGCAGAGGTCGGAAATGGGTGTCCTATTCAGGGATAAGTACTCTACGGCCTCTTATTTTCTGCACATTGGCTAATTGTGGATCTCTGTATTAGTCATCATCTGCTGCATAAGGAAACTGCCAGTTGGACATGCATAGAGAGCTCATAGATCCTAGAGAAAAAACTACTTGACCACATACCTTGACCAATGTAATTTCTTACTCTGTTCTAAATATTCATTCTCATATTTACAGAAAAGTCTACTTTTCACCCCTTAACAAAGAAACTTCTTTTTGCAACACATGGAGACTATTTTAGAATTCCAGAACTGGTCAAATGTACATGTATATACATATACATCTTAAGAAGCTTCTGTAATGATGGGATTCCATATGGGGGTTTCTAAAGGCCTTTGATGCTGTTTATCCCTCCCCACACTTCCTCTTCTGCTCTGCCCTTCCATTCCCCATCCCGTGTGCACTTCCTACTTTATTATTCCCCTTTTCCTCTTTATACCGCTTCATTCTACCACCCCTCCCAGGAAGCCTCCCCACCTCAGCGCTCCATGGCCATTTTTTAGTTCCCTGACTTCTCTGGATTTTCAGACTGAAACATACATCTGTAGAATTCAAAAGCTAGCATCCAGCTGTGAGAGAGAACATGGCATATTTGTCTTTTTGGATCTGAGTTACCTTACTCAGGATGGGTTCCCCGTTCCATTCTTTTACCTGTGAATTTCATTTTTTCATTTTTAAAGAACTGAATAATATTTAAATGTGTACCACATCTTTATCATTGAATCATCTGTTGATAGACATCTACATTATCTATAATCACTGGGTATTTTGAAAAGGGCAGCAATGAACATGGCTAAATGAATATTTCTGAAGTAGGACATGGAATTTTTGGGGTATATGCCCAAGAATGGTACGGCTGGATCTCATGGAAGATTAATTTTCAGCTTTATGAGGCATCTCCACACTCATTTCCACAGTGGCTGCACCAGTTGGCACTTCCACAAGCAGCAGTAATTTCTCCACATCCTGACCAGCATTTGTCATTTGTTTTTTAGATCTTAGCCAAATATAAGATGAAACATCAATATGGTTTAAATCTGCATTTCTTTCATTAATACTTTGTTAAACATTTTAAAAGTATTTTGTAGGCATTTGGGTTTCATCCTTAGAGAACTACCTGTTCAGCTCCTTGTCCCACTTTTTGAGTTGTTTGTTTTTTATGTATAGATTTTTCTGCTCTTTATATATTCTAGATACTAATCCTCTATCTGAGGTATAACTGGTAAATATTTTTTTCCCATTCTGTGGGTTGCCTCTTCACCACAATGATAGTGTCCTTTGCTGTACAGAAGTGTTTTAGTTTCATGAGGTCCCATTTGTCAATTGTTGGATATAATGACTGCACTATAGTTGTCCTGTTCAGAAAGTCCTTCCTGTCTGTGCCTGTAAGTTCCAGTATAGTCCATGCTTTTACCTCTGTCAAATTCAAGGTAGCAAGTCTTATGTTGAGGTCCTTGATTCATTTGAAGTGATGAGAAACAGTAATCTACTTTCATTCTTCTACATGCCCGTATCCTGTAGACCATTATCTTTTGTTGAACATGCTGTCTTTTATCCAGTGTATATTTTTGACTTCTTTGTCAAAAATCAGATGGTTTTAAATGTGTGGATTTTAATTTGGGTCCTGAATTCTATTCCACTGATCAGTATGTCTGTTTTTAAGTCAGTATCATGCTGCTTTTATTATAGGACTCTGTAGTATAATTTGAGATCATTGATGGTAAAGCCAACAGGATTATTTTGCCTATCTTGGGTTTTTTGTGTTTCCATACTTGAGATTATTTTTTCAATGTCTGTGAAGAATTTTGTTGGAATTTTAATGGGTATTGTATTGAATATGAAGATTGCTTTTGGCAGGATTGTTATTTTCACAATATCAATCCTACTGATCTATGAGCACGGGAGGTTTTTCCATCATTTGGTACCTTTTTCAATTTCTTTCTTCAATGTCTTAAAGGTTTTATTGTACAAGTCCTTCATTTCCTTTGTTAGATTTATTCCAAGATATTTTATGACTTTTTAGGCTATTATGAATGGCATCATTTCCTGGATTTCTTTCTTGGTATGTTTGTTTTTTGATATATAGGAAGGCTAATAATTTGGGGGTGTTAATTTTTTTAACTGTGAAGTTTGGCTCAAAAAATATTTTATTGCATATAACCTGTCAAATTGATGAAAGTATGGCATGCATATTCAAACACTAAACTTTAATAGCCACTTATCTATAAATATTTAATACTATTTTTTAACTTCATGCTTTAAGAAATATAAAAACTTTAGAAGACCCAACCTGATGGGCTAAAATTGTTAAGAATGCTGAACAGCTGACACGCTGCATGCTGTTGTAAGGAAGGTTAACAAGCAGTATTACTAAAGCTGAGCATGGAGGTCCCCGTGACCTGGCAGGTTCCATCCCTGAGCATGGAGCCAACAGAAATGAGTGTGGCCACTGTCAGCATTTTTCCAAACAGCCCTGAACTGGGGATAATTCCAGTGGCTTATTTAATACTAGAACGAGTGAAAAACTTCTGGTATCTTTTAATTCTGCAGAGGAATGAAAAACTTCTACACACAGCAACGAAGACACTGCTTCATGAAGTGTAATCTTTGGTAATAGGTGCAAACTGTGCACCCTTTGGGAATAGAGAGGTTGGGCACTGAAGGGAAGTGACAAGAAGCCTCCTGAGACAATGGAGGAAGAAAGTTATACAGGAGACACTAAGTAAACCGGGTTCACCCAGATGCTCACAAAATCTGTGCATCTTACAATGTGTACATTATCTTGCAAAGTCAGCAAGCTGGAGAGACAGCCATGAGACTAAACAGTCAGGCATCCATGTCCTGCTGCTGAACATGAGACTGCAGTGCACAATGATTCTGCTTCTGTATGACACAGTCTGCTAGCAGAGTTGTTCATATCTCTTACACATACCTCTCTACTCTTAGGCCAACTAGACAGCTTTCCAGGTCTTATACTAGTTACTTCTTAACACAGTCATTCTGAGGGAATTCTGAGGGAAAAATGCCTAAACTCCCCATTAAATTTCACTTGTGGAATTCAGTAAGTTGTATTATTCCAAAATAACTTTACTCTATCCTCTATCTACTTTATTCTAAAATCTGTTGTTACCTTTGGTAAAGATGGAACAGGGAAAGTTCCTTAGTTTTTTTGTGGGTTGTCTGTCTTTTTCTGAGACATTGTCTCATAGCCCAGGCTAGAACTTAAGCCCAGACTGTCTTTTAAAACTACAGCAATCTCCCTGCCTCAGCATCCCAAGTATTGGGATTTAAGTGTGAGCCACCACACCAAGCTAGAAAAATTTTCTAAAACACAGAAGGTTCCTTAAAATCTGCTGCCACCTTTTAGTAAAAGTAGAACATAGAATTATAAAATATAAATTATTTAAAATACAGGTCTTAAAAATTTGTTACCACTTTTTATCAAAGGTAGAATTTTTTTAAATATAGAAAATTTACCAGTTAAGATTTTCCTTAAAAAGAAAAAAAAATTTTTTTGAGTACCTTGAAAACTGCTACTACACTGGGTACTCTAGGCTGTTTAGCCAAAATGTCTGCCATTACGAAGATTAATGTCAGCTCAGAGAATTGATTTTAGTATTAGTGAATACTTTAAGGAGAATATACAAATAAAGATAAATATGTTAAAACCTTCAAGGACAAGAAAGAAAAGTGTCTAAAATTAGAATGAATTCAGGACATGTATACTGGTCCTTAGTACTGTAAGACACCAGTGAACACAGCACCTTGGCTGGTAAAATTCTGAGACAGGGTCTCCCTGTGATACCCAGGGTCATCCCAGGTGATCCTCCTGAGTAGTTGGGACAACAGGGACATACCACCACACCTGGATAGAGATGCAGACATTTTGAAGTACAATTGCTTATTATGTATATGTAAAAAGCACTGTGTGCTGGCATGTCAGTCAGACTGTAACTGCAGGTTCTCTTGTCTGTCACAACCATGAGGTAACAGGTGGTGTGGGACACGACTATTTCAGACTCTTCAGGATCAGAGATTGGTTCTGTTACCTTCCTGGCAGCGGTCCAAGTGGTTGTTAATTCGAGACTCCAAAACTATAAATTGGCAGGCTGGACAGGTGACCAGCCATCAACCACCATGTAGGGGTGTTGATTTTAAATCCTGCTTCTTTGCTGAATGTACTTATCACCTCAAGGAGCTTTCTCAGAACTTTATGTATAGAATCATATCTTCTGAAAATAAAGACACTTTAAATTCTTTCTTTCTAATATGTATCCCTTTATCACCTTTCCTTGTCTTTTTGCTCTAGCTAAGACTTCAATTACTATTTTGAACAGGAATAGAGAATGTAGATATCCTTTTCTTATCCTTTATTTTAATGGGATTGCTTTCAGATTTTTTCCATTTAATATGATGTTGACTATGGGCTAGTGACATATTGACTTTATTATGTTGAGATATATTCACTGTATACGTAGATTCTCCATACATTTTACTATGAAGGGATGATGGATTTTGACAAAGCTCTTTTCTTCATATAATGAGATGCTCATGTGGTTTGTGTCCTTGAGTCTGTTTATGTGATGGATTGCATTTATTGATCTACATACGTTGAGTTGTCCCTTAGTTTCTCAGATGAAGCCAACATAACAATGGTGGATAATCCTTTTGATGTGTTCTTGCATTTGGTTTGCTAGTACTTTTTTATTAAAACATTTTATTTGTTATTTTAATTTTATGTATATGAGTGTATTGCCTGCATGTATGTAAATGCACTCCTGTTGTGCAATGCCTACAGAATTCAGAAAAGGGCATTGAATATCCTGGAACTGGAGTTATAGATGGTTGTTATCTACCATGTGGGTGCTGGGAACTGAACCCAGGTCCTCTGCAAGAGCAGCCAGTGCTCTTAAACTCTAGGCCATCTCTCCATTCCCAGCATTCTGCTTGCTAATATTTTATTGAGAATTTTTGTATCAATTTTCATCAGAGATATTGGTCTTTAATTTTCTTTCTTTGTTAGGACTTTGTCTTGTATTAGTATTAGAGTAATGCTGACTTCATAGAAAGAATTTGGGAGTGTTTGTTCCTTTTTTATTTTATGGAATAATTTGAGGTGTGTTGGTATTCTTCTTTGAAGGTTTGGTAGAATTCTGCACTTTATCCATTTGGTCCTGCATTCTTTGTAGATGGGAGATTTTTAATTAATGTATGTATCTTGTTGGTTGTTACGGGTCTGTTTAAATTATTTATGTCATTTCTATTCAAGTTTGGTAGACCAAACATATGTAGAGAGTTATCCATTTTTTTTAGATTTTCTAGTTTAGTGGAATATAGATTTTTAAAGTGTGTCTTTATGATTTTCTGAATTTCCTCCAGGTCTGCTTTAATGCTTTTCTTTTCATGTGAGTTCTTTTTTAAAATTTTTAAATTTTATTTGTTATTTTCATTTTATGGGTATGTGTGTATTGTCTGTATACAGGTAAGTGCATCCGTGTCGTTCAATGCCCATGGAGGACAGAAGAGGCCATCAGTTCTCCTGGAACTGGATTTATGGATGGTTGTTAGCTGCCATGTGGGTGCTGGGATTTGAACCTGGGTCTTCTGCAAGAACAGTTGGTGTTCTCTCTCCAGCCCTTCATCTGAGTTTTCAATTTGGGTGCTCTCTTGTTTAAGTTGGCTAACGGTTTGTCAATCTTGTAAATTCTTTCAAAGAACCAACTCTTCATGTAATTGATTCTCTAGAATGCTTTTTCTTCTCTATTTCATTAATTTCAGCCTGTAATTTATCTCATCCTGTTAACACTTTCGATTGTCTTTTGTTCTTGATTTTTCCAAGGCTTTCAAGTGCATTATTAATTTATTTATATGTGATATTTATAACTTTCTGTTGTAAGCACTTAATGCTATAACTTTTCCTCTTAGTACTGCCTTCATTGTGTCCCAAAGGTTTTGGTATTTTTTTGTTTCAATTCTAAGAAAATTTTAATTTCCATCTTGATTTCTCCTGTCATACAATTTTTATTCAATAGGGTGTTATTTAGCATCCATGAATTTGGATGTTTTTCCCATCTTTATTTTTGATGATATACAGTTTTATAAGTTTGTGGTCATATATCTTACAGGATGATATTTCAATTTTGTAAATCTGCGGAGATTTGCTTTGTGTTCCATTATGTGTTCAATTTTGGAGAAAGTTACATGGGCCACTGAGAAGAAAATGTATTTGGTAGTTGTGTAGAATATCCTATATACGTCTGTAAGATCTATTTGATTTATGGGATCATTTAACTCCAGAGTTTCTCTATTTAGTTTCTATTTGTCTGAGTGACCTGTCTATTGGTAGCAGCAGGGTATTACTATCATCCACTATTACTATATTGGAGTCAATGTGAGATTTTAGAGGTAATAAAGTTTCTTATATGAAATTGGATACCTCTATGTGAGGTATATATATGTTTAGGATTATAATATCTTCTTGGAGGATTTTTCCTTTAATGAGTATGTGATCTTCCCTGTCTCTTCTGACTAGATTTAATTTGAAATCTATTTTGTCACATAGTAGAATGGCTATACTTGCTTGATTCTTCCGTTTGCTTGGGATATCTTTTTCCGTCTTTTGCCTTAAGGTGGTATCAATCATTGTTGATGAGTTTTCTTGAAGACAGATAATTGATGGATCATGTTTTCAAATCCAATCAGGTATTGTGTGTCTTTTTATTGGGGAGTTGAAATCACTAATATTGAGGGTTATTATTGACCAATTTTTATTAATTCCTGTTATTTTGGTATTATAGTGCTTTTTTCTTATACCTCTTTCGGTTGACTGTTCTGGGATAATTTGTTTATTCTTTGTGCCCTCTTGAAAGTGTTTAATCATCTAAAATATTCCATGGATTATTCTCTGTAGAGCTGGTTTTGTGGATATAGATTCCTTAAATCTGTTTTTATCATGGAATGTTTTTCTCTCTCTATCAATTACAGCTGATCATTTTGCTGGTATAGTAGGCTGAGCTGGAATTTGTGTTCTTTCATGACTGGTACGACATTCATCCTTGCCCTTTTGGCTCAGAATCTCCTTTGAAAAGTCAGCTATTATTCTAATGATCCTGCCTTTATATGTAACTTGACTCCTCTTTCTCACAGCTTTCAATCTCTTTTCTTTGTTTTGTATGTTTAGGGTTTTAACTACAATGACAGAGGTGTGTTTCTTTTCTGGTCCTGTCTACTTGATGTTCTGTATGCCTTTTGTACCTTGATAAGAATCTCTTTCCCTAGATAAGCAGTTTTCTGCTATAATTTTCATTAAAATACTTCCTGTGCCTTTGACCTATGTTTCTCCTCCTTATTCTATGCCTATGAATTGTAGGTTTGGTCTTTTTACAGTGCCCCAAAGTTCTCACATATTCTGTTCCTGGGTTATTTTAGATTTGACATTTTCTTTGATTGAGTGATCCATTTCCACAAGCTTGTTTTCAAGATCTGATATTCTCTTTTCCATTTCTTCTACTTCTTTTTTACTTATTTCCTTTAAGCATTTTGTTTGTGTTCCAGAGTATTTGAGTTTTAATTCAGATTGATTTTCCTTCAGAGAGTCTTTCTCTTTATTGAATTCTCATTTCATGCTTTAGATTGTTTTAATTATTTCATTCAACTGTTTGTGTTTTCATGGTCTTCATTTTTAATTCATATCTTCTTTGAGTTCTTTGAACATATTCATAATTGCTATTTGAAAGCAGTGCCTTGTGTGTCCACCAGATTGACACTTTACAATGGGGGTTGCTAATTTCTGGAGTAGCCATATTATCTTGTTTCTCACGTTGTTTGTGTTATTTCCATGAGAACTGTGCATCTGGACTTGTGTGGTATTCTTTTTTGATATGGATAAGTGATCTCATCTTTGCTGAATGTTTGTTGGTGTCTTTGTTTGTTGTTCCCCCAACTTGTCAGGCTATGACCCAACTGAGTAGTACTTTGTGTTCAGTTCTGGGGACACTTCATGTTGATGTGCAAATGGGGTGAAAGAATCATCTCACTTCAGCTTGGGACAGGAGCAATTTTTGAGTTGAGATTCCAGGATTTACCCCACAGAATTCTAGATCAGCAGGGCGGAATGTGAGTTGCTAGGTGAACAGGTTGGTTCAAAGCTTGTAGGTCTGAGGCACACAGAGTTCAGATGGAAGTGTGTGGAAAGTCTTAGGAACATTGCTTGGGACTGCAAGTCTGGGGCTGGAAACACAAGCTAGCCTGAGAGTTGAGATGGCAGTGGATGGCTCACCCTGCCAATGCTGGAGGGGCACACAGATCTGGAATGATTAAGGATTCCTGTGGCCCAAGGCAGACAGAGCTAAAATGGTATGGTGGCATGGTAATTGGGAGTCTCAGGAAAGGAGCTCAGGACCGCAAGTCTGGGGCAGGGATGGATATTGGACACTCAAGCTGGCCTAAGAGTTGAGACAATGGAGGGAGACTCACCCTACTAAGACTGGAGGGTTGCACAGATCAGAGATGGGAAAGGATCCCCATGACCTGAAGAAACCTGTGAGCTAAAATATAGAGAACTGTTAATAAATCAAGAAGAAATTTATTTTCCAATAGTTTTTTCATATATAATATATAAAATTTTACATTATTTATTAACTTTTACAAAAACTTTATTGAGAATTTCATACATGCATATAAGGTGTTTTGATCAAATCCATGCCCACTTCCTCCCCTCCAACATTCCCCCCTGATATTTTTGGCCTTTGGAAGGCTGAACTAATTGGCTGGGAAGAGTGGCTGGATACTCAGGTGAGGGTCCAGTGATCCTGCTTGGGACTCCTTTAATGAATGAGCACAACCATCAACAAGCCCAATTGTGACTATGTTTAGTGATCAAGCTCAGCCGAAGTCACGATGATGGTGGTTATTTCATGCAGAATGCACTGCTGTATAGCATCTTTTTATTAAAAGGACCTGGAATTTAAAAGGATTTGGTGCTAGGAGCCACATATGAGGAAGAACATACATCGTTTGTTTTTCTGAGTCTGTTACTTCACTTAGTGTAACACTTTTTGTTAATGATGAAAGCAAATTTTCACACTGATCAAATGATGTTCTGTTTTCTAAGGAAAAGAATCAAATCTTTTACAGAAATTTTTATTAATTCTTTGGGAATTCCATATGGTGTATTTTGACCATATTCTCTCCTCTTTCAACTCCTTCAAGATCCACCCTGACCTCCCTACCCACACAACTTCCTGTTCCCTCCCTGCATTGAGCTCAATATGCATTGCCCAAATACTCTTGGGTTTGAAATTTGCCCTAGATTGTGATTGACCTACCTAGGGTCAAAAGCTTAAAGGACACTGACCCTTCCTCTGCCAGCAGTTATGTATCAACAGCTTCTCACCTAGTGGTGGAAGTTCATGCCACCTATCTCCTGTACGGTGGCATTTGGTCTCGCTTAATCTTGAGTAGGATTTCTGTACACTGTCACAATTGCTATAAATTCATGTGGTTTCTGTCCTTGAATCTGTCTATGTGGTGGATTAAATTTGTTGATTTACATATGTTGAATCATTGCTGCATCTCCAGGATGAAGTCAACTTGATCCTACTGAATAATCTTTTTGATGTGCTCTTGCATTTAGTTTGTAAGTATTTTGCTGAGAATTTTTGCATTTATGTTGATCAGAGAGACTGGCAGGTAATTTTCTTGTTTTGTTGTTGAATCTTTGCATGGTTTTGGTATCAGAGTATACTCGGTTAATAAAAAAAAATTGAATGTGTCCCTTCCTTTTGAATTTTATGGAATAATTTGAGAAGCATTTGTATCAGTTCTTTAAAGTTCTGGTAGAATTCTGCACTGTATCCATCTGGTCCTGGGCTTTTTTTAGTTGAGAGGTTTTGTATTACTTCTTAAATTAGGAGACGTTAATGCTTCTACCTCATTGGTTGTTATAGGTCAATTTAAGTAGTTTGCTTCATCTTGTTTTAATATTGGTCAGTCATACATACATAGAATTTCATCTATTCCCTTTAGATTTTCCTGTTTAGTGGAATATAGTGTTTAAAAAATATGTCCTTATGAGTCTCTGAATTTTCTCAGTGTTTTTTTTAATATTTCCCTTTTCATCTTTGATTTTATTAATTTGTGTCCTCCCTTTCTTTAACTGACTAGGCTTGAGGTTTTTCAATCTTGTTAATTGTTTCAAAGAACCAACTCTTTATTGATTCTTTGTATTGTTTTTTTTTCATTTCTAGTTCATTAATTTCAGCTTTATTTTAATTATTTCTTCTCATCTTCATGAGTGTTCGTTGTTCCTGGTTTTCCAAAGTCTTCAAATGTATAATTAAATTATTAATATGAGATTGCTCTATTTTTTGTGTGTAGGAACTGAGTGCTATAATTTCCTTTCATTGTGCCCCATAGATTTTGGTATGTTATGTTTTTATTTTTATTAAACTCTAGGAATATTTTAATTTCCTTCTTGATTTCCTCCCTTGACCCAGTTTTCATTCAGTTGTTTGTTATTTAGTTTCTGTGAGTTTATAAACTTTTCCCATTTCTGCTGTTGTTGATATCCTACTTTATGCCTTTGTGGTCAGATAGAATACTGGAATGTTATTTCAATGTTCTTAAATTTGTTGAGACTTGCTTTGTGTCCTAATATGCCACCGATTTTGGAGAGAATCCCATGGACTGCTAATAAGAAAATGTATTCTTTGATGTTGGCTTAGAATGCTCTGCAACCCCAGTTATGTCTGGAGTATAGGGATGGCAGCAAGGATAGGCAAGGTTCTATAGAACTGACTGAACTGGGCCAGTGGGAAGGTGTAATGACCTTAGCTAGGCCTGAGATCTTGGGACTGTGGAGAGAATCCTGGGATTGTGGAACTCTCCCATTTCTGGAAAAAAACAAAAACAAAAACACAACAACAACAACTTTTTTTTCTGATGTAAGATCTCACTGTGTGTCTCAGGCTGACTCCAAACTCTCTGTGTAGCTCAGGCTAACATATGACCAATGATCTTACTACTTTACCATTTTGAGTACTGGGATTTCAGATGTGTGCTACCATGACTGGCTAGGAAACAGGACTTTCATTCTCAGTAGAAAATTAGAGACATGGAATATATATATATATATAGAGAGAGAGAGAGAGAGAGAGAGAGACATGGAATATATATATTAACAGATATGACAGTAGTACATGCTATTAGATTATATAATGCAGAGAGGTCAAAATGAGTGTATGAATTGAGGGAGAGATGTGACATGCTCTCAGTCTGGGATGTACCTGTCATTACATCTGGGTTAGCTCTCTGATGTTCTGTGCTCTCATGTTATTAATATCTGAGATGAATCAATTTAAAGCCTGACATAAATCCTTCCAAAACCAAGGGATGAAAGAATTAACCCCAAGCAGCTATATCAGTGACTGTAGGCCACAAGTCTTTTCTACAGAACTGAAAATAGAATTCATTCTTGACCTGAGATATTGCTATTCATCTCTGAACTGATCAAAGTATGTGAGCCTCAGAAGCTAGGAGGAGGAGTGCCTACTCTGGAGGCCAAGTTCAGAGACCTCCAAGTCAACCTCATTTCTGATTGAATGTAGATTTCTAGGTTCTAAATGGTGCTGTGAACAAGGAAAAGATACAAATACAGTATTCCCATTTTAGCACCTTCCTTACAGGTATTTTTGGAAGAAAATCATTTATGAAAGGAGCATTTTTTTTCACACCAGCCTAGCTTGCTTTGTGTTATGTACCTTTGCTTTGTGTTCCTGATATTGTATCTGCTTAGTGAATTCCCTCTTGTGGTGCCTTGAAACAACGGAGGAGTTATTTCCTTCATGAATCACCACTGAGTGGGGACTGGTGGGCTGCAGCCCCACTCCTGTGCTTGGCTTCTGCTGAATTAAAGGGGTGGGAGTTGGTGCTATCTTAAGCCCTGATCCCTGACTTGTCTGATGGTAGATGCTAAGAACACTCTCCTATCTGGATGTGTGGGCTGGGGTTCCTCAGCACAGCTCTCTGGTCTATGGGAGGTCTTTGCATGGCTACCTTCAGAGTACAGCATCAGTGCAGCTAAATGTCTTGCCTGTTGGCTCAGGTAGAGTGCCAGGGAAAGCCACACTTCTCTTTATTTCTTGGATTTAGAAATCAGGCTGCATTCCATATACCACCAAACTACTGACCAAGAGAGCTACTTAGCACCACTCAAGTTCAAGTGGTGGAGACAGACTTGAAACCCTCAATGGAGGAACATCAATATCGCTTTATAGGATGAACATGTGGGAAAACAACAGAAAATCTACTGCTTTCTGTCTCATTTTGATTTCTCTAATATGCGCTAAATTGTACACTATGACATAGGTTTCATCGTCCATTTAAGATAATTCACACCTTCCAAAGTCTGACTCTGGCTCTTTGAACGAAGCAAGTGGAAATGATAAAAAAAAAGACCAAGAAATCACTCAGATCAAATATCAAGCCCAACACTTCTGTAAATGGGCATTACATTGGAATTAGAATGAGCTGAATTTGAATCTCAGCTCTGTCACTTTCAACTTAGGTTTCTTCATATGTAAAAGTTATTTTTTTAATCTCAGGGTAGTTATGGTGATTATAGAAGGTAATCCATGAATGCTTTCAGCAGAGGACCTGCCCATATAGCAAGTGGTTTTAGTAGAGGAGTAACAGTGATGGGGATTGACAGTAATGCAGAAACGATGACATACTTAAAATTGTCTCCTCCGAATCATCTCAATAGATTTTGTTCCTCTGCTTCCATAAATGACACAATAAGTAGGTTTCTTTTAATTTTATACCAAGCTCATAGGCATTAACGCTGAACAATTCATGCATATCTGATGAATGTACATTGATTTGAATTAAGTAGAATCAAATCAAGTTCTCTCTAAAAATATACCTCGGTTCTGCCTTTGGCTCAGCGAGTGCATCACTGCAGAGCTTAGAACTGGCAAGTTCCCTGCATTATTCACCGTATAACTTTGCTTTAGGGCTGGTGTCTTCTACTGTAGAATATCATTAGTTAGGGTAGCTGACACATCATCCCTTTCATTAAGAGTGAATGTGCGGCATATGCACTCTAACAGAAGACCACTAGCCTTCTGATCCTGCTGACCCCTTCTGTATTTCCCCTTTCATTGTGGACCCCGAAGAGTCATCAATTAATGTGCACCCTCAAACTCTCCTGTGGCCTCTGCTGCACTGCGGTACTCAAATACTCATTTGTGTTTGTTCTTTAGTTCTCCAGTTCATCTCTAGCTTACAAGTGATGAATATTCCCCTTCACTAACTTTCATCAAGAAATACTACATGCATTTAACACCCACCACTGAAGCACTGTTCTCAGTTCTGAAAATTGATCATGGGTTAACAAAAACTCTAGTTTTAGGTTGAATTTTCCTAGCAGTAGACCTCATCTGTTAATAGTTTGAGAGATAATGCTAGGAGGATTGGAAAATTGGTGAACCCACCTGCTATAGTTTGGATGTCAAATGTCCCCCAAAGCTCATGTGTTATGGGCTTGGTTCTTGTCCTGATTAGTTTTTATTGTCACCTTGACACAACTGAAAGTCATCTGGGAAGAGGAAACCTCAGCTGAGAAGTTTCTTTGAATAGACAGGCCTGTGGGCATTTCTGTAGGGGCATTTTCTTGATGTTAATTGATGTAGGAGGGTCCCATACACTATGGGTGGTGCCATCTCTAGTCGGACGGACTGTATAAGAACAGTAGCTGAGAAAACCAGATGAATGAAGCCAGTAAGCCAGTGTTCTTCCATGGTCTCTCCTTCAGCTCCTCCCTCCAATTTCCTGCCTTGAGTTCCTGATCTGACTTCCCTTGATGATGAACTGTAACCTGTAAGATGAAATAAATCCTTTCCTCACCAAGTTGGTTTTGGTCACAGTGTTATCACAACAGAGAAGCAAACTAGAACAGTCCCCAATGTGGCATTACCAGAAGTTGATAAAACCTGTAGGAGATGAGGTCCAGTGGAATGTCCTAAGGTAATTGAAGGGGGAAAATGCAAAAAGACAGTAGGATTAGGGATGTCTGAAAACAGATAAAGCCGTTCAAGGAAACCTCCCTTTGAGTTGTTGGTCAGGGTAGTCCAAGAGGCTCTCAAAACAATAGATGGTGTTGCCATAGCCCTTGGTTGCCTCCCAGAGCTTGAAAGCAATACCATATTGCTGAAGACACCACGTGCTTTGGGCACAGAACTTGGAGAAATTGAGCTGGAAATGACCTGGCTACCTCCTTCCTGAAGACTAGCTCACATAGTATCAGAAGATGCTAAGCAAACTGCCAAAGAGGAAAACCAATCAGTGGTCCTACCCAGCTGTAAAGCCTATGAACCACAACAATGACCAGTTCAATAAAATATCTCTATTGATATAATAGTGGCATTTTAATCTTGGAGGTAATCAATAGCTGTCTAATTGGACTTAAGGCCTGTTAAATAGCAGAAAACCTATGCCTGGCACTGTAAACATAGCCAAGAACATATGAAGAGAGAGGTCACAGACCCTAGAGGAGAACCTACTATGGCCACTTTCCTAAATCAATGCAAATTCTTACTATATTCTTCTTATTTATCCTTATATTCACAGATACATGTAGCTCTCACCAGTCATCAAAGAAGCTTCTTTTTCCAACAGATGAAGACTATTACAAAGTTCCACAACTCCTCAAAATGCAGAGCATGTGTGGCTGTGGGGCGCCTTGCCACAACTGAAACATTTACAATTCAACCCCTACACACCTGAGACTCAAAATGCATAGCAGAAGAGGTGATGGGAAGATTGAAAAAGCCCGGGGACCAGGACACCCGCTGGTGGATAGCGTCTTCTACACCGGACAGGGGAGCTACACCCATGAAATTTCAACAATATGGTTACCTAAGTATGACCTGCATAATGATTATATCAGCCGAGATTCCAGTGTGGATGGAGGAAAGTTCACAAGGTCCCACTTCTCTATCAACAGCTACAGTCTAATCAATAGATGCTGTGGGAGAGAGAATCAGCTTATTTCAGGGACAAGTTTCCTGATAGGCTACCTAATCCCCAGTGATTAGCCCAAAATACATGTACACTTGAACACCACTAAATGAACTCAGAATAGTATACATATGTTGTGATACGTATAACATATATAACTACATAACACATACATAAATATATAACATGTATATAACAACAATAATAATAACAATAGTAGTGATAATGAAGGAAGAGGTCATGAAGTTGAAAGGGAATGGGGTGAAATGGGAGGAGTTGGAGGGTGGAGAGGGCAGGTGAAGGAAATGCAAAAACAGTGCTCATGTATGAAATCACCAGGTTGGTGAAGGCAAGACACGGGGCCATTTTTTTCATGCCTCCACAACCTAGATTGTGCCAATGCTCCTCCCTCCCCTGCTAACTCTCTGCAGCTCCTTCTCTGTAACTAACTCTTCACAGCCAATTCTCCACAGCAGGCCCTGCCCCTCGGGGGAACAAGTACACCTTGGAAGGCAGCTTTATATTCTCTTTCAGGACTCATGTGTGCTTTACCTGCATTCCCATTTTTCCTCATCACCTATTATTACCATTCCATGTTCACCTTTCTAGATGTTATACTATATTCAGACATACATTTGTTTACATACATGCATGCATTTATTATGAACTAGTATCTACATAAAAGGGAGAATGTGGTTTTTTTTTCTTTCTGAAATTAGGTGGCCTCATTTAAAAAATATTTTGTATTTATTATTGTTTTCATTTTATGTATATGAGTGTATTTCCTGCAGGTATGTAACTGCACCCATGTTGCACAATGCCTATGGAGGTTAGAAGAAGGCACTGGATCCCGCTGGAACCAGAGTTACAGACAGTTGTTAGCCACTATATGGGTGCTAAGACTAGAACTCGAGTCTTCTGCAAGAGCAGCCATTGCTCTTAACTGCTGAGCCATCTCTCCAGCCCCTGGGTGGCCTCACTTAATATTATAAATACTAGGTCCATCCATTTTCCTGCAAATTTTGTGATTTTATTTTTTCTTTGAAGTGAATAACATTTCATTTTATATTTGTACCAAATTTTTATCACCCATTCTTCTGTTGTTGGACGTTTAGGTGTGTTCCATTTCCTTGCTATAATACACACTGCAGCAATAAGCATGGGTGTTCATATGTCTCTGTGGTAGGGTATGGGGTTCTTCGAGTACATGCCCAGTAGAGAAATAGTATCATGTGGCAGTTCTGTTTTTCATTTTTTTGAGGAAGCTCCAGATTGCTTTCTATAATAGCTATATCAATTTGTACTCCCACTAGCAGGTAACGAGGGTTCTTCTTTCTCCACATTTTCTCCAACATTTGTTGTAAGACTTCTTGATGACAGCCATTCTGACTGAGGTGAGGTGGTATCTCAAAGCAGTTTTAATTGGCATTTCCTCATGACTAGGGATGTTGAATACTTCCCCCCCCCCAACTTTGTTCTTTTTTTAGACAGGTCTTTCTGTATATCCAACTGGCCTAGAACTTGGCTATGTAGACCAGGCTGGTCTCAATCTTACAGAGATCCACCTGCCTTTGCCCTTTGAGTGCTGGGATTAAAAGTGTGGGCCAACCACACCTGTCTTTGAATGTTTCCTTCAACAGTTATTGGCAGTTTATGGTTCTCTTTTTTTTTGAAAACTGTCTTTTTAATTAATTAGATCATTTTTTGATTGGCAATTTTATTTCTTTGGTGCTTCATTTCTTCAGTTCCTTGTAAATTAATTAGTCTCTTATCTGACGTTTAGCTGGTAAAGATTTTCTCCTGTTCTGTGGGGTGTCTATGTGCTTTGCTGGTAGTTTATACCATCCTGTCTGTTGATGCACGGGACTATCTCCTGTGTTATTGAAGTTCTGTTCAGAAAGTTTTTGCCTACCCCCTCAATGTCTTGAAGAGTATTCTCTGTGTTTTTGTCTAGAAGTTTCAGTTATTTCAGGTTTTGAATTGTGGTTTTTGTTTGACTTAGAATGTAATTTTGTACAAGGTGATAGATATACATCTAAGTTTATTCTTATACAGGTAGATATACAGTTTGGCCAGCATCATTTGTTGAATGGACTATCTTTTCTCCAGTGTATGTTTTTCCGCCTTCATAAAAAAATTAAGTGGATATTCTTTGTTGGTTTTCTCCAGGTCCTCTATTCTTTTCCGTTAGTCCCCCTGACTATTTTTATGTCGGTACCAGGATGTCTTTATCTCTATAGCTCTGTAGTATAATTTGAAGTTGGGTATTGTATTCCTTAGGATTGCATTGGCTATTTGTGGTCTTTCATTGTTGTGTATGAATTCTTGGTTTTTTTTTTCTAGTTCTGTGAAATGTGACATTGGAATTTTGATAGGTATTGCATTAAATCTATAGATTAATTTTGGTAATATAGCCTTTTTCACAATATTAATTTTGCTGATCCAGGAGTATGGAAGATCTTTCCATTCTCTAATATCTTCTTTGATTTCTTTTTTCAATGTCTTGAAGTTTTTGTTGTAGAGGTCTTTCTATTCTTTGGTTAGGTAAACTCCTAGGTATGTTTTTGTCTCTATGTACTTGACTGTGATTTTGATATTACTAGATGTTATAAGTAACTGCCACCTTGACTTCCTTGAATGAAGGACTGTAACCTGGTATTGCAAGCTAAATGCATTCCTTCTTCCCTACATTGCTGTTTGTCAAGGTATTTTATCACAATGAGACCAGGACAGGTGCTCTATGTCATTTATTTTATTTGTTTATTTATTTATTTATTTTGAAAGAGGGTATCTATTTCACTGGCCTAGAATTCACAAGTAGGCCAGGCTAGCTGTCCATCAAGCCTCCAGAATCCTCCTGTTCCACCATACTAGGACTGACATTACAAGTGCGTGCCACCACATCCAGCTTTTTTAAACATAGGTCTGGGTATTGAACTCAGGTCCCCATACTTTCAAGGCAAGCACTTTACAGACTGAGCTATCTCCCTACTTCCCAGAGCACCCCCCCCTTTGTGAAGATATCAATCATAGTGCGTGCAAGCTCTCACCATTACATTTTAACTTGATTGTTTCTGCAGTGACTCAGTTTCCTATAGTTAACATTCTGAGGTTTGTGGTCATAAGCTTTTAATATAGCTTTTGGGGGTAATATGATTAAATTGATCTGATACTCTCTCTTTAAGCAGAGAACTTAGAACTTAGGTTCTAGTGGGGGAAACTAAGTTCATATTTAACAAACTTCAATGCAATACACACTGTATATGATAATGGTAAATGCTGTAAAGTAAAGAAGGAAAGTTACGATGTTTTTCTTAGTCTTAACACAACCTACATGCAAAGTTAGAGGTTTAACAAATAATTGTGGAAGGTGTAGTTTCCTAGAAACCAAAAGCATTGCTGTTTACATTTTCAATCATTAGATAGTTAATATCCATCAGTGATGATTCAACTGACATAGGGCATCTTGACAGAATATTTGTGTCTTTTTAAAATCTTAGTTGTTTGTTTATCTACTCACTAAGGACCTTTAGCAACTTTGTAAATTGGATGCTGAGCTCAGAAAAATGATTAGTTGGACATAACTTGTAATTCCTCAGGATTATGCAGACAGTTGTCCCTTAGTGTCCACAGGTAATTGGTTCTGAACCCCTACTCTCGAGTGGATGCCAAAATCCATGGATATCAATGTCCTCTATATAAAATATTGGCATATTTGCATGTGACCTATGAATGTTCTCTTGTAGGTGTCAACCATCACTTAATGAACTTGTAATGCCTAGAAATACAATTCATGGAATAGTTATTTTACTGTATTTATTAGG
This sequence comes from Nannospalax galili, assembly GCF_000622305.1. Taxonomy (NCBI): domain Eukaryota; kingdom Metazoa; phylum Chordata; class Mammalia; order Rodentia; family Spalacidae; genus Nannospalax; species Nannospalax galili. Next base: position 2,177,693 of record NW_008332087.1, read on the forward strand.
GAACAATGACAAGAATAAGAGTAAATGTTCAGTAGACATGATTTCTTTTTCCTTTTTGAAGCAGGTTCACACTGTATAACCCAGCCTGGGCCTCAAACTTACCATCCTCTTACCTCTGCCACCTGATTGCTGGGTTTCCAGAAATGTAACAGTGTATCTGGCTCAGATACATTAAAAGACTATCTTTGGTCTGGGGCTAGTTGAACCCATGAATATGGAACTTTTGAATACAGAACCAAGACTTTATTTACGTATATACACAAGAAAATACGTGCAAGGCTGGCTCACATCTCTTACATAAAAGGTGATTTCATGAAACATTAGTCATTAAGTACAATGTCAACACGGTAAATAGTTCCAATTTTACTTACTATAGACAGTGATACCTCTTTCTACCCAACACATGATGCTCTTATTTAGTACATTCACTTTTATTCTTTAATGCATAATATCTCTAGCAACTCAGAAATGGACATTTTAAGCACTGTAGGTGTAATTATATAAAATGTACTGGCTTTGTTTCAGTTTCACCAGGGTAGAAATTATAGCAATAAATACCTTCTCATTCTATGTATTATGGGAAGAAAATGACATTAATCCTAAACAATGGGTAATAATTGAGAGGTGTTGTCAAGCAGTACAGTGACAGAAAAATCCCCTTGCTAATCTCCTTTGTTTCTTTGAATAATTATCCGTTGTAAAAAAAAAAAAAAAAAAAAAAAAAAAAAAAAAAAAAAAAAAAAGGAGCAGTTCCAGGATAGAATCCCTTTCGTTATTAATTGGGGGAGAGAACATTTTAATCTTATTTTGACAGTTCCTCTCCTAAACTGCTAGCAATTGCTTTGCTTTACTCTGCATTATTAGGCTAAATCATCCATTATGGTCACCAATGACTGGACATCCCAGTTCTTTCAGTTCTTGCTCTCTGGGCTCTGTGCCCTGAGACCCATGGGGCTCCACTCAGTAATGGCCTTAAATAGAGAGGTTTTTTTTTTTTTTTTCTTAAAGCTGCTAAGCACAGTTTGAATGTCAGTGCTTTCAATTAAACCGTCTGGGTTTTGTGCTGGTGTTAAATAGGCCACCAATGGGGTTGGTAGCTTCCAGTAAATGTAGAACTGAGGAAAACTGTAGTGTAGAGAGACAGTTCTTCTAACCAATATAATGGAGATAAAAGATGAACAAACTGCTCTTTTTCTTGCTTGACTTAAAATAGCAACACTGTAAATGATACTCTGAAAACAACAGAATCACAGTCAAAATACCCACTGACAAGGAAAAAGAAAAGGAAGAAAAGAACCTTTAGTTAACGTGTTACTTACTGTATTGACAACACATATTTTACAACAGAAAAGACAGGCAGATTTCAAACTAATGGCGGTTTCAGAGAGGAGTCACTGAGATGATTGTCCTCTATCTCTTTCCTTCTAGCACTCTCTGTGACCTGCGATGAGAGGTTGAGAGTCAAGCGTCCTGTAATTGTCATGCATGCTGAGAGACAAAGAGGACAGCCGCAAGCTCCGGAGTATCTTCCTGAGCACTGTCTGCCTCTGGGATCTAGACTCAGCATATGCACAAGGTGGGAGAGAGTGTAGTGCCGTGGTAAAGATGTCGTCTGTGGAGCAATCCTCAGGCTTCTTAAGATAAATCTGAGTGAGGCACATCTTCCTGTGGATCCAGGGCTTCTCAGAAGGCCCGAGCTCTAGTTGCTCACATGAAAGCAGGAACCCAGGATTGCTGTCTCCCTTGCAGTGTCTCCCCACTAGTGGTTCCTGGGATTGTTCCTAAATAAACTACTTGTGCCTACTTCTCAGTGTTATCTTCACGGTGAAGATTTTAGTGCTTTAAGTAAGTAAGGGGCTTTTTTGACTTTAACACTTGTACTTTTCCTCTTTACCAAATGTTGGGAGTAGGAGTGGAAATAGTTGCAGGAAGAAAGGAAAGCAACCAATCTTGACAATCTGGATTGACCTTATTATAGCCAGTGAGGGGTGGGAGCTGACCCGTGGCAATCTGCACAGCAAATTCAAGTGGCAGTTTGTGACCCATCAGGAGGTTTTTGTGAAATCTCCTTTATACACAATCTGAATTTTTCTTGGAAATATTTTCATATTGCTTAAAAGACCTGGAAAAATATGAAAACAGACTTTATTATTGTTATTATTATTATCATTATCATTATTTGATGCATATGCGTGTATTGCTTGCATGCATGTAAGTGCACCCATGTCATGCAATGCCCCCAGAGGTCAGAAGAGGGTGTCAGATTTCCCTGGAACTGGAGTTCCAGATGGTTGTTAATTGCCATGTGGGTGCTGGGAATTGAACCCAGTTTTCTTAACTGCCATCTCTCCAGTCCTGAAAACTGACTTTTTAATTTAAGAAAGAGCTATCTATGTGAGTCCTTAAACCTTATGTGGAAATATGACATGTATCAGAAATTTAATAAAGTTCCTGGGACCTAAAATGCCCAGATATTGCTGACACCTATATACTCTAGTGAAGAGAATATATAAGCAACTTTAAAAGAATTTTTCTGAGAGATCTAAAAACATTAAGTAGGATCACACCATAAAATTTCCAATTCTAAAGAGAGAGATGACAGTCCAGGTACAGAAGTCATTTAGAACATCAAACAGACAAGACGAGAAAAAATATTATAGTTAAAATACTAGATGTACTCACCCAAGAATGTAGAGATGCAAGAGAAAAATACCAAGTCACAAAAAGGTAGGGATATTAGGTTAACTTCCGATTTCTCAACAAAATGATTAAAAGCCAGGAGTTCTTTGAATGATGTATTTCAATTTACTAAAGAAAACAGGTGCTGGCCCAGACTAAGAGACTCAGAAAAACTATGTCCTAAAGGAAGGAGAGAGAAAAACTTTCCATGACAAAAACAGACTCAAGGAGTTCATGACCACTAAGCCAGATCGTAGACCTGAAGAGAAGGAAAAACACATTCATGAGGCTCCGGGAGAAAAGGAACCATACTCGATCAATCATTAAGCAAATGAGGCACATGTAAGTATAACACAGTACAGAAAATGGCAGTAATCCATGCACAACTTTCAATATTAACTCTGAAATTAATGACTCAGTTCCCTCAACAAAAAGGCACTGAGTGGCAGACTGTAATCAAAAACAGTATCCATTTATTTGCTGCCTTTAAGAAATGCACCTATTTGTCAGTAAAGGAAGATTTCTTCTGTGAACACAGCATAATGTTACAGTCTTTTTCGTATAGAAATAATTGAGATCCATGTTTACATGCTTTGAAAATTCACTCCTCATGCAGGGTGGTAACACATCACAGATTAGGAACACTACATAACATCCTGAAAATTGGTCTGACCCATTCTGTTGTAAGTTTCCTTGGAATTTTCCAAGTGATTGTCACATCTAAGCAAGTGAAGCATTTGGGATAAATGAGATTATTAGAGAACCTCAGCTCTTATCCAAATGAAGTTCACTTTTGGATTTCATTTTGGGGCTACCACCTCACACAAATTTGTCTAAAAAGCACTCTGAAATAGTTCCCAGTGACTGTCTATCACATAGAAAAGGGAGTGTGACAGCTTAATCTTTTTGTCATAAAAATAACTCCATAATTGAACCATAACTTATCACAGATTTTAAAATCCTGATACTTGGTTTTCTTTTCACTGTGTTCAATGGCTACCAAGACTATGAATATGCAACTGTCAAAGTTTAAAAAGATTAACCCATGGAAATAATTTCTTCAAATTTATCCCTCTCGAAGTGGTTATATGCTACAAAAAATATCTACCAAAGTAAGTACTTGAGCCTGTACCAGAGTGACATAGGCAACAAAGGAGAGCAGAGCTTGGGGTAGAGAGAAGTATGATCCTATTGGAATATAAAGACAGAAACAATTTTCATTTAGGATTTATCATAGACCTACATAAGGAGCTGGAAATCAGGGTCAGTTTAGGAAGCAATGGATAGAGCTCTAGTGCTTTGCCACAGCAGCCAGTCAACAGCCTGAGAATGAACTGGCCCATTCCCCAGATCTACTGAACTATAGTCATGTTAACAAGACACTCTTGTCAAAAGAAGAACTGCACCTGAGTGTTCTGAAGTATATACCTGTGCTCTCCCATATAGTGAGCACCAGCCACATGTGGTTGAGTATTTGCATTGTGATTAGTCTGAATAATAATATGCTGTAAATCAATACATATATTCAATATAATATATATTAATTATATATATCAAAGGGACTGGAAAGATAGACCAATGGTTAAGGGTGCTTACTGCTCTTCCAGAGGACCTGGATTCAGTTCCCAGCACCCATACGGCACCTAACAACTATCTTTAACTCCAGTTCCGTGGGATCTGATGCCATCTTCTGGCCTCCACAGGCATTGCACACACTTGATGCACTTACCTACATGCAGGCAAATACACACATAAGACAATAAAAATAACTTCAAAAACTATTTTTATTTTATGAGTATGAATGTTTTGCCTGCATGTGTGTAAGTGCACCAGTATCATGCGACACCCACGGAGATCAGAAGAGGGCATCAGATCCCCTGGAACTGGAGATATCCACAGTTGTTAGCTGCAATGTGAGTGCAGAGAATTGAACCTAGGTCCATTGAAAGAGCAGAAATTAAATGACTCAACCCCAGAGTCATTTCTCTAGTCCCAAAATAAAAATAAATTTCAGTAAAGAAAAAAAAATTCTAAAAATTCAAATAAGGTATAAGAAGAATAAGGTAACATTTCAATGATCTTCACAGTTACATATTTAAATACAAATATGAGTACATGGGATCAGATGACGTGTCATATGCTTCTGCTGGTTCATCACAATTTATTTAATGTGGTAGTCTTTTTCTGATTACAACAAAAATCTCTAGGCAGAATATGAAAAACAATGGAGTGAGATCTTTGAAAAGTAACTGGCAAGTAGATGAGGAATTGAATTTAAAACAGTCGCCTATATGGGTGTAGACTACAGGTGAGTTTCAAATGTGGCTTTTCTTGTTTTCTTTCTCTCCTATCGTTGATCCAATATGAGTCAAATTCAAGAACTGCACAGTGAGTGCTGAAGGCAAATATGTCATAGTAAATTTCCTTATTTTAACCAAAAGGATGGTAAAATGGACCTCTGGTGTGGATGGTTCTGGGGAAAATATCTTATTTCCATTCTTTTTATCTTTTTCCTTCTAGTTTTATGCAGAGTCAGTCACTCACAGGATTATTGTGATAAGGCAAGAAACCAAACGTGGCAGCAGTCAGCCGGTCAGCTTTCCAGTCCTGTAACAAAACACCAAGAGTTTGTCAACTTACAAGGATGAAAAATTTCTTTTGGATTCATGGCTTCAGATGTCTTAGTCCATGGTTATTTGGTACTGCTGTTTTGTGGCCTGTGGTAGGCAGAGCATCAGGGCAGGGGATGAATGGTACAAAAGACTGCTCACGTCACAGCAGGCAGGAAGCAGAAAAAGAAAAGTAGGGTGCAGGTTCTAACATCTCCTTTGAGTGCACACCCCAATGACCAAATTTCCTTTCCCTAAACTCTATCTCTGAAAATCCCCACTACCTCCAAATAGCACTACAGGTTGACAATCAAGCCTTCAGTATATCTTCATTTAAGATCCAAACAATGGAAAGAAATATCTTACCAGCTAGAAGAAGCAAGAAAGGAGCTCCTGGTTGAAGAATTCCCACAGGGCACATTGTTTTCTGTGTTTTTTCTTTGTCACTTAGCTTCAAAGTAGCACTATTTCTTCAAAAGTTCATAACACTCTTTAAGATTAAACATTTCATAGACTCACTCCTTCTGGATAGCAGAGCTAAGAAAATGGCCATTTGGGTTTGGAAAGCTTGAGAGAATATATAATGGAGAGAGCTGGAAAAATAGACTCCAAATTTGGGGTATGTGATGATATAACTCTTAGACTGACCTCTGAGCTGGGCATGTGTAGAATAGCACAGCAAGACACAAAAAGGCTTTAAAGACTGTTCAAATTGAAATTTAAATTATGAGTCAAATTTAACACCATCCTTGGGGTGGAGAATGATCCCCACTGTATGCCAAGGACTTGGGCAAGTTAATTTTTCCAGAGAAAAACTCACATCCAAAATATAGAATTAATAAAAATATAACAAATGGAAGTTTCAGAATTGAAAAATATTCTGATATAAAAAGTATACTACTCAGAATCATGAACAGAATGGAGTTAAGAGAGGTTAGAATCTAATAGAAATTATATATTCAGTGGGCCTAAGAGAGAGCTGCCTGGAAAGTGACTGCCTTGCAAGCAGAAGGACCTGAGTGCGGTCCCCAGAACCCATGTAAGATCGCTGGGCACAGTGGTGTGTGCCTGTGATCCAGGTGCTGGGGAGGCAGAGAAGGGGTTCTCAGGGCTCTCTAGCCAGCCATTCAAGCCTGATTAGTGAGCCAGTTCCAGGACAATGAGACATCCTGTCTCAGCAGAAATGGACTGCATATCTGACGAGGACCCAAGGGGTTGTCTCCTGGCCTCCATATTCATGTCATATGCACATACATACACACACATGCACACATCAAAACTGTACGACCTGAAAACAGAAAAATGATTGAAAGAAATGGACAGGGCCTAGAGTCTTTGAAATAATATTAATAGGTTTAACATTCTCTGTAAAACATTTCATTCAAATGTATTTCACACTGAGCATCTTCTCTCCCCGTACATCTTGACCCTCGATTTTCACCTTCCTTCCCTTTCCCATCAGTCTCCTGTGTTTCCCAATTTCATTTCTACCCCTAGGTAGAGGCAGCCTCAATTGGGGAATTTCTTCCATTGACCTGGTCTGTGGCCCTGTGTGTGAGGCATTTTCTGGATTTCTGAGTGATGTGGGAGAGGATCTAGCCCACTGTGGATATTGATTGCCAGTCCTGGGCAGGTGGTCCTGGGTTATACAGGAAAGCAGTCTGAGCACAGGCTAGGAGAGCAAGCCAGCAAGCAGCATTCCTTTGTAGTCTGTGCTTCAGCTCCTGCCTCTAGGTTCCCGCCCTGAATTCCTGCTCTAACTTCCCTCAAGGATGAACTGTCATTAGGATGTGGAAGCCAAATAAACCCTTTCCTTCCCAAGTTGGTATTGTTCTGTGTTTTAATCACAGCAATAGAAAGTAGGCTATGATATGTGACTTTATGTATCTGCATAAAATTTAAGAATCATACATGAGGAAAATTATGCAATAATTGTCTTTCTAAGATTAGTTCAATTAGTTTACGTTATTATTTCCAATTGCACCCAAGTTTTGCAAATGACAAAACATCATTTTTCCTTATGACTGAAGAAACATTGCACTGTTTATATATGCTGTATTTCCTCTATCCATTTCTCCATTGGACACTTATGTTGGTTCCATAGCATATATATTATGAGTAATATTGCAATAAACATTGGTGTTCAAGAGTCTCTGTGATATGTGGTTTGAAATCCCTTGGGTGGTTTATATACCCAGGTGTGATTTAGCTGGGTAACATGGTAGATATAATTTTAGGTATTTTGAAGGCTCTCCATACTTATTTCTATAGTGGACAGAGTAGTTTACATTCCTAACAGTAAGAGTTCCTTTTTGTACAGCAGGTCTAGCTAGCATTCTGATCCTTGGATTCTAGAGAATAAGGAAGCAGTAGGAAGGAAGGAATCGACACAAAGAAAGTTAGTTGAAGAAGCACTGAATGAAACCCCCCAAATTTTGTGAAAGTAATAATAATAAATTCAAGACGTTTGGTGACAAATTTAAAATATTGAAATAATATGAGACATTTTCTTTATCAAAACAGAATTAAATTATAAATCAATGTTACAGTACTATCAGAGAAATCACAAGTATTTTCATATCAAACAAGGCATTTGTTAACAACTCATGGGCTATAGGCAGAAAAAGTTTTAAAGGACAAGAAAGATAATAGTACAAATAGATAAACAAGTATCAAGTTAACCAACGATCACATTAAATGTAAATGGGCTAAGTACCTGTGCATTAGAGGCTGGATATTATCATACTGATAAAAATAGCTGTGTATTGATTCTAAGATACATATTTGATTTACTTTTTTATTTTGCGATATGTGCACATGCAACTTCCCATGGAGGTCAGAGGACAACTTTCAGGAGCCAGTTCTCTCCTTCTACACTGTGGGTTCCAGGAATCAAAGTCAGTTTGTCAGGCTTGGCAGCCCCTTTACCTACTTGTCACCTCATTGGCCCAGACACACATTTTAAATACAAAGATATATATTAATTAGAGTGAAATTATGCAAACAACATGTCATGGTATTAAGTCAATAAAGCTGGAGTGACCATATTAAGATCAAAATGGTTTAAGGTAAATAATATTACTAATGAAAAAGGCCACTGTATGTAAAGAAAAAAGGGCTGCCTTCAAGAGTACATAAAAAGAAAGATGTATTAACTTGATAATTAAACTGCAATGCACATAAAAAGGAAGAGCTGCAATGAAAATTGGCAAAACAACAATTGATAAATGATAAATTTTAGTGTCTTTACCTTAGTAATTGATAGGTGTATAGAAATCATTACATACATATAAGAGTTAAAAAAATCCTTTGCAAGTAGACATGAAATGTCTACAAAGATAGCCTTCATCTCTTTTCTCTCTGAGACTAGTATGGGAAGTCTTTGCTCACTCACTCCCAACCACCTTGGTCAGCTAGTTAGAACCTGCCAACTCCTTCACAGTCTCCACATTCACATTCCTAGTTGTGATTGTCCAACTGGCACACCAGACCAGACTGGAATCACTCCATCCTTCCAATAACAACAAGGGGGAAGCTAAAACACAGACCAATTATCTGTTCATACATGATCAGAAGTCAACCAAGCTATGCTAAGAATAAAAACAGAACCAAATTTCCACTCAGCAAAGGTAGGCTAGAATTTCATTCAAGGCACACAACCCCCCTGCCCCCCCCAAAGTCCATCCACATGTAACTTAAAAAGAACAGTCCTAAATATGATCAAAGAAGTCATAAACATGATTCAAGGACTTTAAAGAACACACACCTTAAGGAACTCAAAGAGGCTAGGAATAAACTCCTTACTGAAACTCAAGATAAAAATATACTGCTGAGTGAAATACAAAGACAATTCAGATTTAAAAATGAATTCACGAGATAGAAATATTAATGAAAACTTAAACTGAAGACAGAATTGAAAAACTCAATAAACCAATCAAAAAGCACAAGAGAAAATCTTACAAGAAGAAAGAATCCAGTGGAAAACAGAATATCGAGGCTTGAAGACTGTGTTGGCGAACTGGACTGCTTAATCAAGGAACATGAAAACAAAATTAAAAACACAGGAATGGAATATGCAGGAGCTATGAGACACCATGGAAAGACCAAATATATTAATTAGAGACATAGGAAAAAGGAGAAGAATCTCAGGTCAAATGGACTGACTAGATTTTCAATGGATTTATAGAAGAAAACTTCCCTAAATTAAGGAAAGATATAGAAAAAAGAAGCAGAGAGAACACAAAAAATAGAGAACCAAAAAGAAACTCTTCAGAGCATATCATTGTAGAAATATCAAATACACAGAACAAAAAGAAGGTATTGAAAGTTCCTAGAGAAAAACAAGTTACATGTAAAGGAAAACCCATCAGAATAACAGCTGACATTTCAATGAAAACTTTAAAAGCCAGAAGAGCCTGGAGCATGTATTTCAAATTCTAAATGACCAGAGATGCGAACCCAGACTTGTTTACCCAGAAAAATTGTCCGTCATAGTCAAAATAAAAAAAAAATCTTTCATGATATAAATATGTTGAAAGAATTCATGTCCACTAAATCAGCCCCACAGAGAATACTCTGTAGCAATTCAAAGGACTAAAGAAAGGAATTACCATACCTAAGAAGCCATGGAAAAAAACAACAAATGAAGCTATATTTATAGAAAGACAAAATAAAACTAAGAAATAAGAAGCTAAGAAAATTTGTGGCAGTAACCAATGCACATTTTTCAATAACTTTAAATATCAATGGCCTTAGTTCTCCAATAACTGATAACCCAGACTCAGAAAAATAAGCAATGCATGTTCTCTCTCATTTGTAGATCTTAGCTCCAAATCCTTAGATGTGAGTGTTGGTGGTATAACCACACAAGTCAGGGAAATGGGAAGTAATCAAGGGGGTTGAGGGGAAGAAGGAGCTTGAGAAAGGGAGATAGTAAGAAACAGGAACTATCACGGGGGAAACGGAGAAAACGGGGGTACTTTAACTGGGGAGGGAAATGGGAGGGATATACAGGGGCAGAGAGAGGAAAGAGATAAATAATCGTGAAGTGATGTGAATAAACAAAGGGAAAAGTAATATTTAATAAGCACACTGAAAAATAGAAATATACGTGTGAATGTGTGTAAGAGCCAGAGGAACAAGGCAGTTAACGCATTCTACACATGATAGGGCAGGTGTACTGATGAAACCGCCACAGTACGGTAGTCTAATGAGATCTGCATAAAGACAAAATCAGTTGACCTGCCAAGGTGGATGGGGGAAATTTCATGGAGTTCCGTCTCAAGATGAAGAATTACAGGCAATCGATAATGCTAAAGAAAGGAGAATCAGTTTTCTTTAGGGACTAGAGCTCTGAGAGGTTTCCCAATTCCAATTAGACAGTCCTAAACACAGGTATACACGAGGCCCACTAAGACGAAGTACATTATATATTTATACATATATATGTATTTGTAACAATAATAATCAAAGGAAAGGACAAAAATTGAGAAGGAGTGAAGATATGGGAGGAGTGGGTGGGGGACTGGGAGGTATGGAAATAGTGCAATTACAATACTCCTCTATGAAATTATGAAAGACAAAAATTAGAGGTTTCTAAAAATATATTTTTATTGAATTTTTGTGCATTTCGTAAAGATCTTAGGCCTCTTTATATCCCCTTCCCATCAGCACCGTCCCATAGCCTCCCCCAACTGGATTTCATGCATTCTTTCATTTATGTTAGTGCCTCCTAACATCCCTCAGTGTAAGCTCATTCACTGGGGTCTAGTCAGCCTGTCTAGAGTCACGCATTTGAAAAAGATTAAACTCTTCCTCACCCAGTAGTAATCAGCTGCCCAATAATTCTCTGGCTAATATTGAGGCCTGTTGCCCATTTCCACAGTTCCATGCTAGGTTTTTGTCTGCTTGAGTTTGCATGGGTCTTGTGCATGCTGTTACCATTGCTGTAAGTTCATATGAACAAGGTTCCAGGGGCCTGTAAGATTCTATTTCCATATGGTCACATACCTCCTCCTCTGGCACTTAAAATACTTCCTCCCCCTCTTCCCCAATGGACCCTGAGCCCAGGGTTCATTTCTTTCTATTGAATGAGAGAGCTTTGTTGATGAGAGTTGAGAGATGCATTAGTATTCTCTCTACCTCTTGTTCCACTATGTTAAGTGAGTCTTACGTATAGAAGTTCAATGGTAGATGTGTTAGGAATGGGCATTTCACAGACACTTAATCTCTGTGTATGGCCAGTTGTGGACCTCTGTAATAGTCTCTGTCTATTACAAAAGAAGTGTCTTTGATGAATGGCTACTGGTATACTTGTATGTAAATATAAGGATTCATATTTAGTGCATAGTCAGAAATTGTATTTGTCTAGGAATGTGACAGCCTTGGGGTTTTCTCTAAGATCTATGACCTGTCCAACCATGTGTATTTGGCTATGTTTATAGCATCAAACATGAGTCAACTATTGAGTGGGTTTTAGGCCCAATTAGGTAGCTTTTAAGGGTATGATGCTAGATAGGTTAACCTGGCTCCAGTGCATGGGCACACATCAGACATTTAGGGACCCAAAGTTGGCTCAATAGACCTTAACGTATGTGACAGAAACATGAACTCTGGTGGATAGAAGGGCTATGAGATGGGTACAGATAGACGAGGGCATCAATATAATCAAAACATATTTTATGAAATTTACAATTGTATGAATTTGACAAAAAATAATAAAATATAAGAAAATACTTAGTGATATATTATTAAAATATTTTTAAACAATTTTAAACAATTTTATCTATTATTTTTATTTTACATGTATGGGTAATAGTTGCCTGCATATATGTAAGTGGACCCATGTAGTGCGATGCCTGTGGAGATCAGGAGAGGGTGTCAGAATCCCCTGGAACTGGAGTTACAGATGGTCCTTAGCTGCCATGTGGGTGCTGGGAATCAAACTGGGGTCCTATGCAAGAGCAGCCAGTGCTCTTAACTGCTGGGCCATATCTCCAGCCCTTAAAACAATTTTTGAGACACTTTTATAATTTTATAAAATTTTGCAATTTTATAATTTATTAATGATAAAATGCATTTAGATTCTAAAATAAAATTGAATAAAATAAAATCCAAATTGAAAATTAAAAGTTTATCTAGGTAGAACATATTTTAGCTCATATTATAAGTTTTAATATGTTTTAAAGGATAAAAGCATACTATGGATGAGAACTGAAGGTTATAACTTTGGTGAGGAATTATTGGCAGCTGATCAGTGCTGAGTGAGGGAGAGTTGGTCTTCTTTAAGGCAGTGACACTAGACAGGCTGAATAGGCTTCAGTGGATGAACTCACACTGAGGGACATCTGGGTGCACAGACTTGACTGGATAGACCTTGACATGTAGGACAAAATGCATGAAGTCTTATGGGTGGGCTATGGAGGGAGTGCAGATAGGGAAAGAGGGCTAATGTGATCGAGATGTATTGTATGAAATCCATAAAAATTTAAGAAAAAATATATTTAAAGAAAGATAGCTCTTCAAATATAACTCATTTTTTTGAGTTATATTTGAGGAGGAAGCATAAAAACTTACATCATGTTAAGTAGTAGAGGGGATAAACATTACCATTGAAATCTACTTGATGACTTTATATCCATACACAGGTGCCAAGAGTCTGAGTGCAACTGATCATGACTAGTAATAATCAGATACACACAGATTAGAGATGCATGGGCCAACATCTAAGCGTTATTAGCAAAAACAATGAGTCTGTGAAAAACAGTATATTTTAAAATGAAATGGAGATCTTTTTAAAGGTTAAAAACTCATTCGATTTTATGTCTTACAGGGTTCATACTGAGCTCAATATTATATAACTGTATTAATTCATCTGTGAACCTAAAAATTTTATAGCCACTTTTGAAAGAGATATGTCTTTGCTCTGGAAATTGAGTGTGTTAAAGCTGTAATGCTTCTTACTTCTTCTTCTAAAAAAAAAAAGACAGCTGACCATAATGGAATAAATGAGAAATCAGTAACAGAAGATTTAGAAACAAATTGTCACATAACAATAATCTCGAAGTTAAATAAGAAATCAAAAGGAAATTGGAAAATATTTTGTAAAGAATAAAAGCGTAAACGTATTATATCAAAATTCGGGGTTGTCAGTACATTATTTAAGGAGAAGTTACGTTAAACACCTGAATCAGTTGGCAGTGGCGGCTTACATCGTAAGAGACTAAGTGGGACACAGTAAACTAACAGCTAAATTTCTGGTCAACTCATGGCTTAGCGAATAAAGGCATTAGCTGCCAACACTGACGACCAGAATTTGGTCCCAGAAACTCACTTGATACAACTGTCTCCTACAAACTGACTCACACACATGCACTTACATACATAAACACACAGAAATAAATGTAAAAAAATAAATCTTCAAAATAAAAAATTCCATTTTAGCTCCTTTTTTGTCTTTTCTGGGGGATTATTTGAATATTTCAAATATTTGCTTTAACTCTGTTGGCTTGGACACAAATTTTTGTAACCAGATCTAGTCATAATCTCCCAGACTGGGAACAACAAAATGTCACTTAGCTGAGAGGTACATTCTTAAATAAAGACAACTCAGCTATGAAAAGAACAGAGAACCGATGCTTCCGCAGGTGGATAATTACTTCATTATGCTAATTTAAAGAAGTCAGGCAGCTACTGCATGCCTCCAGGTATGTGACTTCAGGAACAGGTAACTGGAAGGACTGTGTAACACACCAGAGGTTAAGGCCGAGTATCAAGTAAAACTAGGAATAAGAAGTTGTCTGGAGTTTTGGCAATGATAGTGTTTATGTGACTATTCATATTCGTGATAGGTGGAATAATAGTCCTCAATGACAGCCATATGTTGGGTGGCACTGTAAGGTAGAATTAAGGTTGTAGACATAATAAAGTTTCTGACTAACTGACTTTAAGCATTTTATTATTTTTTTATTTTATGTATATGAGTGTATTGCCTGCATGTGTGAAAGTGCAGCCTGTGTCATGCAGTGCCCATGGAGGCCAGAAGAAGTGTTGGGTGTCCTGAAACTGGAATTATAGATGGCTGTTAGCTACCATGTGGGTGCTGGGAATCAAATCCAGGTCCTCTGCGAGAGCAGCCAGTGCTCTTAACCACTGAGCCATCTCTCCAACCCCTATAACTGACTTTAAAATGAGGATTCTCCTGGTATTCCAATATCTGAGTCATTTCCTACTGGGGACATTTCCTATTGGCTGTTTGCTCTTCTTCTCTATGGGTTATAACTTCTTCCTTTGCATGTTGACTTAGGATATTTAGCAGCTGTAACAAAATACTGAAGCTGAGCACTTTATGGAGAAAAAAGGGTTATTAAGTTCGTATATTCAGAGGCTGAAAGTCTAAGATTCAGTGGCCCTGCTGGTTTGGCATCTGGTAAGTCTTTTTTGGCTATGACACAACATAGCAGATGGCCTCATGTTGGGTGAATGTGCAACACAGAAAGGAAGCAAGAAATCAGGGCTGTGCTCGTGCTAGTTACTATAATTCTGGGAAATAATGTGCCCTTACCAGACATGACTCAGTCTTGAAGATAGCATGAAGCTATTCATGAGAGGGAAGCCCCATATTCTGATTCTTTCCCTGGGGCTCTACCTCTTGAAGATCTATTCTGTCTACCTTGGGGAACAAGTTTCTGGCACATGAATCTTTGGAGGATAAAACATAGTGACTGTCTCATAATTTGTTTTCAAAATCTGAACATGATTGACAATATATTGTAGTAACAACTGTGTTATCAAAGCTCCCCTTTTGTTACTGATGTACTTCTACAGCACCTTTTCTAGATGAAGTCCGTGGACTTTGTGTTCCTTTCAATGTGCAGCTTCTGACTTCCTTACTAGTTTCAACAAAACAGAATGAAACAAAAGAATATTCTTGCTTTCTTTTTCAAGAGTGGAACCAACAGATCACTCCAGGATCAGTGTGCTTTAGGAACCAGTGACCAATTGGCTAGATTTTCCAGAGCCTCTGGGTGATAGTTTTCCTCCAAGAGGATCTGCTCAGGAACGCTCATGCTTGAATTTCAGGCAGTATAAGAGTCAGAGTTAGTTTACCTCTGCTAGTGCAGGGGCTCAAGGTCAGTCAGAGGTGACTTTCACCTCTTCCTTTTCCAGGTCTTTAGGGGCCTGCCCTGCTCTAGCATGAACCCAGTACATGTATTTATATGTTAGATAACCCCCCAGGAAGGAATAGAGCTTATCAGGAGCCCTTGTGGTCATTTTTCCTCTATTTCTTTCAATTTTTTTTTTTTCCCCAGGCTCCTGTGTGCTCCAAATGAAATTCCAGGGAATCAGCTTTGAAGGACAGTGCCACCAGCAGACGGCCATTGTTTGCAGGCCCATCATGAGGAGAGGATGTTTTTCATTTGATCTGAGCGGGAAGTTAATTCAAATAGAAACAACATGCTGCCCAGCGATTTTCCAGGAACTACGAATTTGATCAAGGATCGAGTACCTTCTGGAGAGGCAGTTTAATAGAACGCCAAAGAAGTCAGTTTTCTCTGTTGCCTGCCAAGCTGCAGGTATTTCCCAGACACCTGGTCACTGAGGGGGGAAGGGAATGGGATTGAAAGAAACCCCAAGAGAAAATGACAGATATGCTGTGTTTAAGAAACGACTGGATTTTGATTGTCTTGCCAGTACTTTCATTGTTTTGTGTGCGCCTGGGTTCACTGAAGTCATCAGCCGCCCCTTTCAACTAGAAAAACCTTAATCATACTCAGGTATATCAGATTAAAATGTGCGAGCTGTTAATTTCTGCTTACTTAGCAAATGACTCCATGGATATAACGTGCTCACAAAGCCTTCACCATGTTGAAGTATAATAAGCATGTAAGTACATGAGTGTTACTCTTACTGTCATTATCCTATTCTGCTCTCCGAAGTGCTTAGTTTCTTCCTTCTTCTGTGGACAGTGCAGTGAGTAGACTTTGAAACCATAGCACCAGACAGCCATTACTCAGCAAGGAAAACGTTTACAATGTATTTGCACAGATTTAAGATGGAAACTAAAACCAATTCAGGGTTTAAACTCCAAGTTAATTTAGTGAAGGGACTGTGATAGGAGGCTAAAGACTGGAGAACGCTTAGCATGTAAAGGAAGCCAGTTGGCAGAGAAAAACTCTTCCTGATACGGGCTTTATGCAGCAAACAGCATGTTCAAGCCCGTTTGCAGAGGAAGTTCGGCAGTCTTTCCTCACCTGGGCTTCTTTTTACCAATAAGACATACACAGGAAAAGCCAGAGATAGAAGCATGGAGAGGCAGGGGCTGTTTAATGGGTCATATGCCTCATGGCCCAGTGCTTTTGCTTTCTGACCTTTTCCCTTAGTTTACTAGCCAGTTCCCACTTGCAAAAGTTACTTTCCCTTCCAGAATAAACTGCTTCTGTTTCTATCTCTAACTATATGTTTCTGGCTAATTCTCTCTCAGTATACAAGCACCTGGATACTTTAGCACAGCAGACTCAGACATAGCATCTAACAGGATGACTACTGAAGCCCTGGAATGAAAGCGGGGCCGGGTTAAGAAGCAATGGAAGAAATCTTTCACACACACCTAATAGTGGTAAAATAACTTTTTATTTTGTTTCTGAACTCTGTGTCTGGAGACTATAGCTATACATAATCAAGGAGCTGGTGGTAACAGAGAGGTAAACAGAAGAAAATTAGACGCCTACTAAAAGATGCAACTTTCATGTCCCTCTGTCTCTCTTCTAAATAGAAAATAGCCTCCACTCTATAATAGAAAAGTTGGAACTGCACTAATATAATTTCTGTTTGGAGAAACCTCTGTAGGGTGTGGCTAGGGGGGTCTCCTGGAGCAGGCTATAGAACAGAATTTTCCAAGTTTTTCCCCATTTTTTGATTAAATGTTTGCAAATATTCAGAATATTTTCATTGTATTTGGATACCCTCCCACTCTCTTATTACCATTTGCCCAGTTTATTAATTACTCGATTATACATGTATATAAAGGCCTATACAGTTCAATATGTGTCACCAAATGTCCTTAAGTATGGGTCCATGCACTGGAGCCTGATTAACCTACAAGGAGTTCCATTCTTAAAAGAGACTGACTTGCCCCTTCCCAGCAGCCATCAGTTTCCAAAAGTTCCTCAGCTAGGGTTGGGGCTTCTCACTCACTGCCCATGTCTATGCTGGGATTTTGTCTGGTTCGAGCTTCTGTGGGACTCATGCATGCTGTCACCATTGCTGTGAGTTCATATGAGCAACTTCCCAGCTGCCTGGATAACTCCCATATTTTGTGTTCATTCACTACCCCTGGCTCTTAAAATCTTTCCACCACCTCTTCAGCAATGATCCCTGAACCTTCTGAGGATGAAGTTTGATGCAGGTATCCAACTCAGGGATAATCACTCTGCAGTTTCTTATTCTCTGTACATTGGCCAGCTGTTGGTCCCTGTGATAATCACCATCTACTGCATAAGGAAGTTTCTATGGTGAGAGTTGAGAGATCCATTAATCTATGGGTATAGCAATAAGTCATCAGAAGTCACTTCAATCCTGTATCTATTTAGTAGTATTCAGCTTTCCCCTATGGCCTGTGTTCCTAGGTCTGATACCAATGTAAGGGATAGGCTCTGTCATATGAAGTACACCTTAAATACAATTAGAATGTTTGGTTAATGCCATAATATTTGAGGCACTATTGTACCAGTTGGCATATTTTCCCAGGCCAGTTGTTGAAGCATGTAGGATTTACAGCTGGGTAAGCTTAAGAATTAATTTTCCTTTCAGGTAGGCTACATAGCATTTTCCAGCACTGTGAACTCTAGCCAGTAGGAATGAAGTTTTGATATTAGTACCAGCTTGATTCCTCCTGGTTTTATCTACAGTGCATATATGCAATGTCTTTAGTAATAGGGTCTTATCAATTTCTGATGAATAATCAAAAGCAGGAGCAATGGTCAGTATTATATGAGGGTCTATGGTACTCTTGACCAAAAGTTTCAAAAGAGGGAGTCCGTCTTAGAATCGGGCTTTTACATTGCTAGCTTATGATACCTCATGGGGCAATGCCCCCCTATTATAAAGTACCTCTTTATATACATATATGGCCTATAGGTTTCCATGTGGCTTTTTCTAAAGACCTTTAGTGCATGAGGTATAGAGGTCCTGTTCAGAAAGCCCCTTTCTGGGTCTGTAAGCACCAGTGTATTCCTAACTTTCTCCTCTATCTGATTCAGGATTATCAGATCTTATGTTAAGGTTCTTGATTAATTTGGAGTTGAGTTTTGTGCATAGGGATCTTGTTTCATTTTTCTGCATGACTCTATCCAGTTAGACTACCACTATTTATTGAACATGCTGACTTTTTTTCAAGGTGTATTTTTGACTCCTTTGTAAAAAAAAAAATCGGCTTGCTGTGTGTGGGTTTAAATCTGGTCCTCAACTCTATTTCACTGGTCAGCTTTTCTGTTTTTATGCCAGTGCCATGATGTTTTTATTACTATAGTTCTATAGTATAATTTGAGATAAGGGATGGTAATGCCTCTGGTACTTCTTGAATTGTTCAGGATTATTTTATCTATCCTGGGTTTTTTTTTGTGTGTGTGTTTCCATATGAAATTTGAGATTATTCTTTTCAATTACTGTGATTGTGTTGATATTTTAATAGGCACTGCATTGAGTTTGTAGATTTCTTTTGGCCAGTTGACCATTTTCATAATATTAACCCTACTGATCCATGAACATAGGAAGTTTTTCCATTTTCTAATATTTTCTTCAATTTCTTTCTTTAACATCTTGAGGTTTTTGGTAAAAGTCCTTCATTTCCTTTGTTAGATTTATTCCAAAATATTTTCTGATTTGAAGGTTATTGTGAATGGAATCATTTCCAGGATTTCTATCTTAGTATGTTTGTTGGTATATAGGAAGACTACTTATTCTGAGGTGTTAATTTTATACTTTATATTCAATTACCTTGATGAATATATTTATCACATTGAGGAGTTAATCTTTAGGGTATTTTATATAAAGAAATATATCATCAGCAAATTAGGATATTTTTGCTTCTTCTTTTGAAATTTGTGTCCCCTTTATCTCCTTCATTTCTTTTATCCTTCTAGCTAAGACTTCAAGCTCTATATTGGATGGGAATGGAGAGTGTGGATATCTTTTTGTCCCTGATTTTAATGGGAATGCTTTCTTTTATCTCCATTTAGGATGATGCCGGCTGTGGGCTTGTGGTATATTTGCTTTTGCTATGTTGAGATATGTCCTCTGTATCCCTAGGTTCTCTATCACTTTTATCATGAATGTATATTGAATTTTATCAAAGGTGTGGTTTTGCATCTATTGGGTTAATTATGTGGTTTCTGCCCTTGATTCTGTTTATGTGGTGGGTTACATTTACATGTTGAGCAATTCTTGAATTTCTGGGAAGGTGCCAACTTACTCATGGCATATAATCTTTTTGATGTGTTCGTGCATTGTTTGCAAGTATTTTATTGAGAATTTTTGCATCTTTATTCATCAGCGAGATTGGTCTATTTTCTTTTATTGTTTAGTCTTTTTATACTTTTGGTAGTACAGTGATACTGGCTTCATAGAAGGAATTTGGGGGTATTCCTTTGTTTTTTGTTTTACAGAATAATTTGAGGAATATTGGTATTAGTTCTTTGTAGAATTGGTATAATTCTCAACTATTTGCATCTGGTCCTGGGTTCTTTTTGTTGGGAGATTTTTAATTTATCTATCTCAGTGGTTGTTATGTATCTTTTAAAAAAATATTTATGGACAGCTGGGGCTACAAGGAGAACCTGTCTCAAAAAGGCAAAAAACAATATTTATGTCATTTTGATTTAATCTTGGTAGGCCATACATATCTAGAATTTATCCATTTATTTTCGATTTTATGGTTTAGTGGGATATAGTGTTTAAAACTATGCACTTTTAGCTTCCTGAGTTTCCTCTGGTAATGACTCCAGCAATTCTTGAATTTGGAACACAATGTTGTAATGTTTCTCTTTGTTACTTTGGGTTCGTGCTTGCTCTCTCTTTCTCTCTCTCTCTCTCTCTCTCTCTTTCAGTTAAATTGGCTAAACTTTTGTCAACTTTGATTATGTTTCAAAGAACCAACTCTTCATTTCATTGAGTCTTTATATTGTTTTCTTCGGTTCTATTTCATTAATTCCAGCCCTTATCTCTTTTTATCTATTCTTTTTAGGTGTTGTTTGTTCTTGGTTTTATAAGGTTTTCAGATGCATCATTGATTTATTTATAAGAGGTGTTTCAAATTTTTTGATGTAGGCCCTTAGTGCCATGAATGTTCTTCTCGGGACTGTCTTCATTGTGTTCCAGATGTGCTGATATGTTGTCCTTTCATTGTCATTTTATTCTAAGAAATTTTAATTTCCTTTAGATTTCTCTTGTTGTCTTATTTTATTCATTAGTGTACGGCTCAGCTTCCCCAAATTCATGCACTTTTCCCAATTTTTATTTATTTTTATTATTTTTATTTAATAACCACATGATTAGAAGAAGCATTTCATTACAGCTTTAATATATTCAGTAGCA
>NW_008332087.1:2198598-2213537 GCF_000622305.1 Nannospalax galili
CAGAGCAAAGATACATCTCTTTCAAAAGTGGCTATAAAATTTTTAGGTTCACAGTTGAATTAATACAGTTATACAATGTTGAAATCAGTATAAACCCTGTAAGACATAAAATTGAATGGGTTTTTAACCTTTAAAAAAGATCTCCATTTCATTTTAAAATAGGCTGTTTCATACAGATAGACTCATTTTTAATGCTACTAACACTTAGATGTTTACACATGCATCTCTAATCTCTAGGTATCTGATTATTACTAGTAACAGTCGGTTACACTCAGATCCTTGGCACCTGAGTATGGATATAAAGTCAACAGGTAGATTTCAATGGTAATGTTTATCACCTCTACTAATTAACATGAAGTAAATTTTTATGTTTCCTCCTCAAATATGTCATTTTTAAAATTTGTTGATTTTTGTGTGTATCTCAAACAGATCATCCCACACAATCTTATTCATCTATATACCCACTTCCCAAATGGCACCCTCCCATAGCCTCCCCCTCCCACTGGAGTCCATATACTCTGTCGTCCCTGTTACTGTCCACTATGTTGTCCGTGCCCCGACCCGTTCCCCAGTGTTTGTCCATCCTCTGAATCTAGTCAGTGTGGCCATGTCTGAGGGGCATCTTCTTGATGAGTGATGTGGGAGGGCCCAGCCCACTGTGGGTGGTGTCACCCCTGGGCAGGTGGGCCTATGTTACATAAGAAAGCAGGCTGAGCAGGGGCCAGGAGAGCAAGCCAGTAAGCAGCGTTCCTCCATGGCCTCTGCTCCAGCTCCTGCTTCCAGGTTCCTGCCCTGAGTTTCTACCTTGGGCTCCCTGATGAACTGCAACCTGGGAGATGTAAGCTGAATAAACCCTTTCCTCCCCAAGTTGGGGTCAGAGTACTTTGTCATAGTAATGAAGAAACAAACTAAGACAGTCCTAATATGTGGTCAGTTTTGGAGAAAGTTTATGGGCTTCTGAGAAGAAAGTGTATTCTTTGGCGTTTGGGTGGAATGTTCTTTAGATTTCTTCAAAATCCATTTGATTTATTGCATCATTTAAGTCCAGGTTCTCTGTTTAGTTTTTGTCTGTTTCACCTACCTATTGATGACAGCAAGTTATTGAACTCACCTACTATTACTGTTTTGGGTTCAATATGAGATTTTACAATTAATAAAGTTCCTTTTATGAAATTAGGTATCTCTGTGTGGGGTACATATATGTTTAGGATTCTGGTGGGTTTCTTTTTAAATGAGTATTAAGTGTCCTTCCCTGTCTCCTTTGACTAGTTTTTGTTTGAACCCTATTTTGTTGTATATTAGAATAATTATGCCTGCTTGTTTCTTAGTTCTGTTTGCTGGGAATATCTTTTTACCTCAAGGTGGTGTCAGTCATTGCTATTGAGCTATGTTTATTGGAGGAAGCAATTTGATGGATCCCATTTCCTAATCCAGTTGGTTACTCTGAGTCTTTTACTGGGAAGTTGATATCACTAATATTGAGAGTTATTATTTACCAGTGTTTATTAATTCCTGTTATTTTGGTGCTGTGTTCTGTCTTCTTAGATTTCTTTCGGTCATGATAGAATAATTTATTCTTTGTGATCTCTTGAGAGTGTTTAATTTTCTCTTCTGACTGAAGTATTCTATTAAAGTAGCTTCTGTAGAGCTGATTTTGTGTACATAAACCCCTTAAATTTCCTTTTGGTCATAAAAGATTTTTCTTTCTAAAATAGAACTTATAGTCTTGTTGGATATAATAGTATGGACTGTATCTGCATTCTTTCATGACTTGTATGGCATTAATCCATGTCCTGACTTTCCTTGTGTCCATTGAAAAGTGAGCTGCTATTCTGACATACCTGCCTTTATATTTGACTTAATCTTTCTCTCTTACAGCTTTTAGTAGTTTTCCTTTGTTCTGTATGTTTAGTGTTTTGACTTTTTATGTCACAGGGAGTTTCTTTTCCCACCCTGTATACTTGGTGTTAGGTATGCCTCCTGTACCTTGATGGGTATCTCTTTACCTAGGTTTGAGAAATCTTCCTTTATGATTTAATTAAATTTTTTCTGTGCTATTTACCTGAATATCTTCTTGCTCTTTGCCTATGATTAACAGATTTGCTCTCTTTGCAGTATCCCATATGTCTTGCATATTCTGTCCCTGGGTTATTTTGGACTTAACATTTTCTTTGATTGAGCGATCCGTTTCCCCTCGTTTGTCTTCAGGATCTTCACCCTCTGTTCCATTGCCTCCACTTTCTGTCTCTTTCCTTCTAGCTTTTTGTTCGAGTTTCTGAGTTTTTGATTCAAATTTAATTTCAGATTGACTTTTATTCAGAAATTCTATTTCTTTATTGAGTTCTAATTTCAAGTTTTAAGTTGTTTGAGTTATTTCATTCAAGTGTTTGTGTTTTCATGGTCATTCAGATTTGATTCATAGAAAATTAATGATCACTGCTCTTTTGAAATCATTATCGTGTGTATCCCCTTGGTTTTCATTCTCATGAGACATTAAGATGCAGTTGTTCATTTCTGTAGTAGATATATTATCTTGGTTATTCATGTTGTTTGTGTTTTTTCCATGAGAATGGGGCATCTGGACTTATAAGGTGGTATTTCTTAGTATGGTTAAGTGATCTATTACCTGTTGAATGTTTGTTTGTGTCTTGCTGTCTTTCCCAATCTTGTCAGGTTATGGCCCATTTGAGTACGGCTTGGTATTCATTTCTGGGGCCACTTTGCTGATGTGCAAATAGAGCAAAAGACATGATCTCAATTCAGCTAGAGATAGGTGCAATTTCTGGGTTGAGATTTCATGATTCACTCCACAGGGTCCTGGATCAGCAGGGGTGGGTGGAAAATATCTGCAGGTTGTGGTGCACAGGACTCAGAGTATGGGCACAGGAGCCAGGAATGGAGCTCAGGACCAAAAGTCTGGGTTGGGGAAGGATCCTGGAAACCCAGGATGTGCTGAGACCTGAGGCGGCAGAGAGTGACTCACTCTGCCAAGGCTGGAGAAGTGTGTAGCTCCAGGATGGGATAGGATCATCATAACCTGAGGAAGTCTAAGAGATAAGATGGCAGGGTGCTAAGGAGATCTCAGGCCCAGAGCTCAGGACCGCAAGTCTGGGGTGGGGAGGGAACCTGGAGACCCATCCGATCCTCCTTTTAAACACTATTTTGCATCTGTGGAAGTGAACTGAGTTTAAGTCATACTGGACTCTTCTCCCTATTACAGTACTCACCACTAATTAAAAATTGTTCCTACCACTTGAATGAGATTCCTGTCTTTTTATTTTTGACACCATGTTAGTAAAGTTGTGACCATCCTTCAGTGGATGGTGGAATCAGCTACCTCTCAATTAGAGCAACCAGGGAGATCATCAAGGAAGATTTAAGGATGTCGTGGGTTCAAATATGACCACCCTTAAGAAATCTTAAGGATTTACATTATGTCACTATGCTATTATGCTCCATTACTTTTTAAAATTTGTTCCAGTGGATGTGAATGCTTTAATATTCATAAATAAATTAGGATAGAAAGCACTACAACTCTTCCTATTTATTGAATCTCTTCTATATACCCCACGGTGTCATATATTCTTTCTGATGCTTAGAACAAGTCTTCAAAGCTGCTTTACTTCTCTCTGTGCAATAGATGGAGGATGTGAGATGCACAATTGGTTAGGAACTTTCCAGAGAACACACATGAAGTATTTGGCAAAACCAGAATTAGAATTAAGATCTCTCTCTCTTTTTATTTATTTTATTTTATTTTTCATCTTTTTGAGACAGGACCTCCCTGTAGCCCCAGCTGCCCTGGAACTCACTATGTAGACCAGGCTGGCCTTGAACTCACAGAGATCCCCCTGCCTCTGCCTCCCAAGTGCTTGGATTAAAGGTGTGCGCCACCACGCCCAGCTAATTAAGATCTTTTTAAGCCCAATATTTTTCTCAGACCAATATACCAGAGCCCAAGCTGTTGTAGAAACAGGCTTATTTATATCTGAAATGCCTGGATTCTAGATCAGAGTGAGTAGCAAATATCACAGATTTCAAAGAAACCAGTCAAAGTAATGATAAAAGGAGTTCTGACAGTTAGATGTGGTGGCACATGCCTTTAATCCCAGCAATTGGGAGGCAGAGGCAGGTGGATCTCTGTGAGTTCAAGGCCAGCTTGGTCTCCATAGAGAATCCAGGCCAGCTGTGGCTACAGGGAGATCCTGTTTCAAAAAGACCAAAAAAAGGAGTTCTGACTATTCGCACATTACAGAGTCCTACAAAGTCACAATGAGAAATCAGGAAAATGGAAAATTGGCTGCCCAAAAAGGGCACAAGAGAATACAAAAGAAATTTCACTCTTGAGACTATTAGAGTGGTAATTTACAGTACAGTAGTTGAAGTAACAATTGCTTCTTATTCATTTACTGAAGTTGAGAAAAAAAGTGGCTTTCAAAAGCTGCAGTGCTGATAATTGCATTTGCCAACTTCCATTGTAAAGAGAAAAGTTTTGCTGAAGGTGGGATTGTTCCCGTGGAAAGATGGTCAATACTGGAACAATCTGCACGAAGTTTATGAAATGAATGGAAGAGAAGGAGGAGAAGGAAGAGAGGAGGATGTGGACAACTCTGTCTAGATATAAATTTGGTTAGTCCCTGCTGGGGAGATGAGCACAGAGTGACTCACAAACCAGTCTGCAGAATCTCATCATGCCAAACACGATCATTCTGGGAGATGAGAGGGGCTGGTCTTAGGGGTTCACACTGCTCCCAGAAATTCCTTTCTCAAAGATCTGGTCAGAGCTTCTTCACTAAATTATGAATTTTGCTTCATAAGCTAGAGCTTGTAGTACTGAGCATGAACGGTAGTGAGTTCTGCTGAAATAGTATACTGTGTCCCCCAGTCTCCATGGCACATGCCAAAGTCTTAACTCTTGGTGTGCTAACATTTGGAGAGAGCCTCTGGGGAGGTAATTAACATTAAGTGAGATCAAATAGGTGGGACTTTAACCAGAGAGGAGTCATGAGCAGGCCCTTTAGTCTCAGATTTCCATCCTGGTGTAGTTTGCACCCTGTCTGTGTTATTTTATTATGACAGCAGAGCAGATTAGTATATTCACTCAACGGCAGTGATAAGGTCTGAGTGTGGCTACTTCATCTACAGTATTGTACTTGTCAATATCATTCAGCCTTCTGCCCATCATTCGGAAGAGTCTCAAGGTAAATGAACATCGAAGGGATTCTCACATTGTTGCAACTACCCTTGGATGAATTTTAAACAGAGTAACATAGCTCCTATCTGACAAGTACCTTTCTCTTCTCCATTTAATTTCATTGCATAACATTTACATCGATCTGTACAATTTCTGTTAGCCTCACTTATATTTGGACCAAGAATAATTTTACTACCTTTAAAGCTGTCATTTAAATACCACTTTAAAGTATCTTTAAGGGGCCCTTGCAATATCACAGGAAAAGCTTTGGCCTTTTCACAATCACTCGGGGTGAAAGGTGATCTGAGAAAAAGTGAGAATGAAAGGTGAACAGTTTCTAATTTTTCTAGTGCCCAGTGGAGACATGGATGAAACAAAATTATCCCCAGGTATCTATCAACAGGGCTGTCAATTTTTTGAATGCAGATATTAAGCTACATTAATAGGAATGCAGCAGGCAACTTTGGCAACTTCCAATGTGCTCATTTAATTAGTGGTCTACCCCATCCAGACCCCTGTTTTCTCTAATCCTGCCCCTCCGAACTCTTGAAAAAAAGAGACTCTGTGACTTGCTGTTTCCTAGTGTATTCAGTCCATAACTTTTGTATTTGTTCCAAAATATGTCGAGTTATATGAAGTCCACTTGAACTAATTAATATATTTGGTCCCTTTAATACTGGATTCAATAGAAATATAATTACTTTACTCTAATTGCATTTTAGAGTCACATTTCTTTCAGTTTTGGAGACCCAACGAGTGCATACATTTCCCTGATGCAATTCAACAAATTCATGATGAGTCCTTGAAGAAAAGAAGAGGAAAGTAGATCAATTTAGACAGACAATAAAAATTAAGTTTCTTCTATTTTGACTAAAGAAAACATCTCCTTTTGAGGGGAAATTTCAAAGCTGCAAATTACAACTTAAAGTGATGATAGCTGAAGGGCATAATCTGCAGGAAGGCAATTTTGTAAGATATATTAAACTTGAACTTTTCTATTATATTTGATGGGATGTAAAAATCATAGCATTTTAAAACCTGAAATAAGAAAACGGGCCTTGGAGAGCTCCCAGTGAAAACCAAATCTCGCTCACACAAACTAGCATGCAATTTTCTGTTGACTAAAATGGAAGTTTGCCTTTGGAGGTCTGACTTCATCTCCCTAGAGGTCTTTCTGTAGAGCGGTTTTCAGATAAAGACAAAGATATGAAATTTTTTTCTCTTAATATCTGGTTAGCACACACACAGACACACACACGGGGGAAGGGGAGAGAGAGAGAGAGACAGAGAGAGAGAGAGACAGAGACAGAGAGAGAGACAGAGAGAGAGACAGAGAGAGAGAGACAGAGAGAGAGACAGAGAGACAGAGACAGAGAGACAGAGAGAGAGAGATTCATTGAGAATTCCCCCCTCTAAGAACTGTCCCCCTAAATGCTCAGTAATCACCATGCTGAGTATCATGAGTAGTTAGGTCCAGACATTTACTAAGGACTATTCTGTATCAGGCACTTCGTAAGATGTTTGGAGATAGTACTGAAACACAGCCCTATCATAATTTATATCCCAGAGAAGTGGGAGTTAAGTCAGGAGAGGGAGGATGGTGAGACGAAGGTGGTACTGGGGGGATGTTGGGGATACTATGACTGGGGGGGGGAAGATGCCCAGGTGGAAGAAAAAAGAGTAGAGATGAATGAATCTTGAGGGGGGTGGCACTAAGAAATGCAGAGGAAAAAGTGATGCCCTCAAAACCCTATAATAAATGCATAAAGAGTGACTGAACATTAATGAATATATATACCTTGGAGCTGCTTGGTATGGAACACAGTGCCAGACAGAAGAGAGCTCCCTTAGAGTGGTTGGTGAAGGTAGTCCAGGAAACTCTCAAAATAATGCACAATATTGCCAAACTTCTTGGTTATTTCCCAGAACTAGCAGATGAAATCCTACTGTAGAGGGCAGGACATACTTAGGGTACAGAACTTGAGACAGTGGAGCAGTAACTGCACCTGGAAGCCTTCTAACTGAAGTTTGGCTAGCATAATGCTAGATGATGATATGCAAACAGCCAAGGGAGAAAAATAATCAATGGTCCAACCCAGTCCTAAAGCCTAATAACCACAATGACTGGCATGGCAAACTACCTCTATTGATACAGTAGTGGCACTGTTATCTGTGAGGCAATCAAGGGACATCTAATTGAACTTTAAGTCCCCTCAATGGAAGGGAGCTCATAGGTAGACTGTAAACTCAGCCAAACACACATGGCAGGAGAGGACATAGATCCTAGAGAAAACCTTATCTCTTCCATATCTCAAGACAAATGAAATATCTTACTATATGCTAAATATCAATCCCTATATTTACAGATAAACATACCATACAGCACTTATCAAAGAAGCTTCTTTTTGCAACAAATGGAGGCTACTGCAGAATTGCACTTCTGGTCAGACACAGATAACATATGTCTGAGAGATGTCCAGTTCTGGGTGGCAAATCTACGGTTGAACCTCTACAACCAAGGCTCATGGAATATACTGGAATAAAGGGCAGAGAGAAAACTGGTACATTCCTCACCTCTCACCAGTAAAGCTTCTTTATACGATGGAATATGATGCACACAGAAGTCCACAAATGCTCATGTTTTAAAGAATAAGAGTGTAGAGTGTAAGATAGGACTGCTATGTGGAACCCCATCCACCCACAGTTCAGGGACCTTTGCATAAGAGGGGTGGAAAGATTGTAAGAGCCAGGGCTGGTGCATGAACACAGGGAAGTGGAGGCTTCCAGGCCACTGGAAGCTTGCACATGTGAACCTGTGGCAATGGTGGTGTGGAGCATGGGCTCTATGTCAACTCAGTTGTGTGGGGACCCAGAGAAGAGGAGAGAAATGGGTGGCTGGCCGACACTACACTGAGAACTATTGGAGACTGACTGCTGCTGGGTTAGGAAGAATATGACTTACATATGATCACTAGATGGGCTGACTAAACTCCAGTATCACTAGATGGGCTGACTGGACTCCAGTATCACTAGATGGGCTGACTAAACTCCAGTATCACTAGATGGGCTGACTGGACTCCAGTATCACTAGATGGGCTGACTGGACTCCATTATCACTAGATGGGCTGACTGGACTCCAGTATCACTAGATGGGCTGACTGGACTCCAGTGGGCCATTTGTGCTGAAGGACACTTGGGTACAAACGCCCGAATGAATAGAACTTAGAATGTACAGTGGAATACGTGAGATTGGGCGGGGGGATGGGGGATGCATGTATGCATGTCTGAGTTTGATTAAGAACTGTAGTATGAAGTTACAAAAGCTCAATGAAAGTGAATTTAAAAAAAAAAGAAAAAATACACACCTTTGCAGGGTTAAACAAATTTTCTTTCTTTCCATGAAAGCTTAAGAGAATCAGTCTCCTCACAACACAGTTCTTAGTTACAGGACACTAGTGACTGCTTGCTAATGCAAGAAGCTCAAATATCATACATTTTTATTAGCATTCAGTGTTCTGCAAAGAAAGGAAAACTTCACTAACGAGAACACAGATTTTTCAGGAAAGGCAGAAAAGTGAAGGGTAATAGAAATTGGTGGTGCCTGGTTGACACAAGTGAAATGGATATAGTGAATAACCTGGTCCCAGATGCGTTCTCATCCTCCATACAGACCACAGTACCTTTAAAACAGGAAAGTGAATGCATTCAGGCCTAACCAATATGCACCTTGTCCTTTGTTGTCCACACTGGGTAGCATCAGGAACACACAGGGACATTTTCCACAATGGACGTCTAGAATAAACTCAAGATAGGATCAATATTATTTTAGAAAACTTTTTTTTGACAAAATCTAAACAACAAAGCCAAACATATACATATTTTCTGAGTTTCCAAGTTTATCCTTAAATATGAATTCAACATAAGTATGAATCATATTCACCTGATGACACACATGCAAATTTTCTTAGTACTACTACTTTTACATTTATTTATTTATTATTTATTTATTTATTTATTTATTTATTTATTTATGTGTACATGTTTTAACGTGGCCCCCATGGAAAACAAATCAAATGGTCACTAATACGTGAAGGATAAATCAGTTATATCATAGTCACACACTGGGGTATGGTGTAGCACTGACAATAAGTGGAGACTGTGTGCATCACTGCAGATGAATCTCATGAAAATAACGAATAAGAGAAGATGGTCAAAGTGGAGAGAATAAGAGACTGCAGAGTGCTCATCCATGAACATGATTCCTTTTTCAAACCTCTGTCACCCAAGGCTCTGGGTCCTTGGCAGAAGATGGAGCAGAAAGACTGTAAGAGCCAGAGGTGGTAGATGACCACAAGAAAACAGTTTTTCAGACAGCTGGGAAGTTACTAATATGAACTCACAGCAATGATAACAACACGCACAAGATACACAAAAGCTGAAGCCAGACAAAATCCTGGCATAAAGACTGGAAGTGGGGACGAAGATCCAGCCTTAGCTGAAGAACTGTTGGTGGTGAGAGGGAGAGTCGGTTTTCTTTAATAGTGTGACACTAAATAGAACCAGGGTCTAGTGGATTGGCCCCACACTGAAGGACATTTAGGGATACAAATTTGACTCCATAGTCGTTAATACATATGAAAGAGTACATGAAGTCTGGTGGAACACCATAAGGGGAGGGTGCAGATAGGGGAGGTGGTTTTAAGTATGATCAAAATAAATTTTATGAAATTTTCAAAAATTCAATAAAAAAGAGGAAATACATTCAGCGTCCCCTTCCACACATAAGCAATTTCAGAGCTCCTCCACCTCATGTCACCTCCTAGCAGAGGGACTGGCACATTTCTTATCTTGGCATCACAGACCTCTGGACTGACCTCTTGGCCCAAACTCCCCGCTGCTTCCTGATCCTTTGTATCTAGTCCCCAGGAGCCCTCAGGGGCCTCCTCCCATCCCCAAATCCCTTTGCATCTTGGAGTGGCACAGCCCAACAGATTCCTGGAGTCAGCAGCTTTCCTTGGTAAGTTTGGCTGTGGCCACTGCCCCTTGACTCTCCAGCTTCATTCGCCCTCTCAGCTCCCCCACCCCATCTCTCCTACTAGCCCAGGTACTGGTCCATTTCTTGTCTTGGCACACCAGACCTGTGGACTGACCTCTTAGCCCAGAATCCCCACTGCTTCCTGATTATTTGCATCCAGACCAACCCAGTTCCTCCCTGTAGTCCCCAGTAGCCCTCTAGCCTCTTCTTTCCCCCTCCTCCCTTTACATCCCTGGGTGGCACAGCCACCAGCTTCCTGAGGACAGCATCTTTCCTGGAGGGATCCAGAACTTGGGAAAAAGCCTGAGAGCATATGATCCTCATCTGACTTGGACCTCTGTAGGAACGCCTGAGCAGCAAGAAGAAAGCAATTTGGCCACTCCAATATAAAATCAAAAGAGAAACTGAAGCCTAGACCAACCATATTTTCATGCCCAATAAGTAAACCAGAAAGGCACATAAAGTTTACAGAAAGAAGCAGACCTACACTCAACAAAAGAAGGCTTGAGTCTCATACAAGAATCAGAAACTACAAAAGAAATCCAGATGTCAAAGTCACAGAAAAAAAATAATATATCCCCACCAAGTACCATCAGTCCTCTAGAGGATTACAATGAGAACCCCCTAGAGATAACACAGGACATTGAACTCAAAAGAACAGCTATAAACATGATAAAAGAATTCAGTGAATTTAAAGAATACACAAAGAAATCAAAGAATTGAAATATGATAGGGATAAACTTTTGAATGAATTCAGAAAAGAGAAATACTGATGAATACTCGGGCTGAAATGAAGGACATGAAACACACAGTAAGCCAATTATAAATGACAGGAGAATGCCTCTCCAATAGGACGAATGAAATGGACAACAGAATATCAAGACTGGAAGATAAAGTAGACAAATTAAACCACTCAAGCAAAGATTATGAAAAATTTAAGAAAATATAAGGATGAAATATTCAGGAATTGTGTGTCACCATAAAAAGACCAAACTTACAGATCATAGGCATACAGGAAGGAGAAGAATCTCAGGATAATGGTATGGACCAGATCTTCAACAGGATTGTAGAAGAAAATTTCCCAAAATTAAAGAAGGACATGCCCATGCAAACACAAGAAGCATATAGAACATCAAATAGACATGACCAGAAAAGAAACTCCATGTCACATCATAGTGAAAACACTAAATGTACAGAACAAAGAGACAATATTGAAAGCTACAAAAGAAAAACAATTCACATACAAAGGAACATCCATCAGAATTACAGCTGACTTTTCAGTGCAAACTATGAAAGCCAGAAGAGCCTGGACCAAAGTATACCCAGTTCTAAATGATCACAGATGCCAACCCAGACTACTATACCCAGCCAAAATGTCTATTATAGTTGAAGGGGAAAGAAAAATCTTCCATGACATAAATAGGCTGAAAGAATTAATGTCCAGAAAACCATCCCTTCAGAGAGTTGTTGAAGAGGTGAAGAAAGGAATGACTATATCCAATGGGTTACGGAAAGAAACTTAATGAAGGTATAACTGTGAAAATGCACAGCTATACCAAGAATGTGAACAGAAATAAAAATGTCAAGATTCAATATACATCTTTCATTAATAACTTTAAATATCAATGGCCGGAACTCCCCAGTCAAAAGACACAGACTAGTTGAATGGATTAAGGAACAAAACCCATTTTTCTGTTGTCTGCAAGAAACTCATCTCACTTTCAAGGACTGGCACTACCTTAAGGTGAAAGGATGGAAAAAAAATATACCAACTGAATGGCACTACGATAAAAGCAGGCATTACAATTCCAATATCTGACAAAATAGACTTTAAACTAAAACTAATCAGAACAGATAAAGAGGGCCATTTCATTATGATCAAAAGAACAATTGACCAAGAAGATACTACAATCTTGAATATATATTCACAAAAGTCTGGTGCCCCTGAGCTCATAAAAAGAATACCACAGGACTTTAAGACCCAGATTAATCCCAACTCATTAATAGTAGTGGACTTCAATACCCCATTGTCTCCATTAGATAGGTCAACAGGACAGAGAATTAACAGAGAGACATCTGAATTAAACAATTCCATATATCAAATGGGCCGAAGAGACGTCTACCGAATATTCCACCCAAGCAGCAAAGAATATACACTCTACTCAGCACCCCATGGAACTTTTTTCAAAATAGACCATATACTGGGGCACAAAACAAACCTCAACAAATACAAAAAGATTGAAATAATTCCATGTATTCTATCAGACCACAACACAATAAAGCTTAAAATCAACACCAGAAGAAACCCTCATAACTACCCATGGAGATTAAACAACACACTCCTGAATGATAAATGGGCCAAAGGAGAAATTAAGAAAGAAATAAAAGTATTCCTGGAACTAAATGAAAGGACAATACAGCACAACAAAACCTCTGGGACACGTTGAAAGAAGTCCTTAGAGGGAAGTTTATAGCTCTAAGTGCCTACATTAAAAAATCAGAAAGAACACAAATAAATGACTTAACACTGCAACTCAAGACACTTGAAAATAAACAACAAATGAAACCCAAACCCAGCATACAAAAAGAAATAGCAAAAATCAGAGCAGAAATTAATGAAATAGAAACAAAGAAAACAAAACAAAGAATCAACAAATCCAAGAGCTGGTTCTTTGAAAAGATAAACAAGATTGATGGACCACTAGCCCAGTTAACCAAAAGAAAGAAAGAGAACCTCTAAATCAACAAAATCAGAGATGAAAGGGGAAACATCACAAAGGACACCAAAAAGATCCAGAACATTATAAGTGAATACATTAAAAACCTACATGCTACAACATTTGAAAACCTAAAAGAAATGGACAGGTATCTAAAAGCAAGGGAACCACCAAAACTAAACCATGAAGAGATCAACAGCTTAAGCAGACCCATAACACATACAGAAATTGAAACAGTAATTTAAAAAAAAAAACCTCCCGACTAAAAAAAGCCCAGGACCAGATGGATTTACAGCAGAATACTACGAGACAATTAAAGAAGATCTATATCCATAACTACTTAATTTATTCAGTAAGATGGAAATGGAAGGAGACCTTCCAAATTCCTTCTGTGAATTCAACATCAC
This sequence comes from Nannospalax galili, assembly GCF_000622305.1. Classification (NCBI taxonomy): domain Eukaryota; kingdom Metazoa; phylum Chordata; class Mammalia; order Rodentia; family Spalacidae; genus Nannospalax; species Nannospalax galili. Next base: position 2,211,952 of record NW_008332087.1, read on the forward strand.
TCTATTATCAAATCAGGGAAAGATACAACCAAAAAAGGAAACTATAGACCCATATTCTTCATGAACATAGTTGCAAAAATTCTCAACAAAATACTTGCAAACCATATATAGACACATATCAAAAGGGTCATCCACCGTGATCAAATTGGCTTTATTCCAGAGATGTAGGGCTGGTTCAATGTATGTAAGACAATAAACATCATAAATCATATAAATGGACTCAAAGACAAGAGCCACATGGTCATCTCAATAGATGCAGAGAAGCCTTTGACAAAATTCAACATGAATCAAAGTCCTAGAGGGAATTGAACTGGAGGGAACATACCTCAACACAATTAAAGCCATGTACAATAAACCCACAGGCAACATCATTCTAAATGGAAACAAACTTGATGCATTCCTGTTAAAATCAGGAACTAGACAAGGCTGTCCACTCTTTCCATTCCTTTTTAACATAGTGCTTGAAACTCTTGCAAGAGCAATAAGACAAGAGAAGGAAATTAAAGGAGTAATAATTGGAAGAGGTCAAATTATGCCTTTTTGCAGATGATATGATATTATATCTAAGCAACAACAAAAATTCCACCCCAAAACTCCTAGAAATTATTAATTTGTTTAGTAAAGTGGCAGGTTACAGAATTAATCTACAAAAGTCTGTAGCCTTTCTATACACCAGTAACAAGCAGTCAGAGAAAGAGTATATGGAAACACTGCCCTTCACAATAGCTGCAAGAAAATAAATAAATAAATAAAAATCTTGGAATAAAACTGTTCAAAGACATTAAAGGCCTCTATAATGAAAAATTTAAATCTTTAAAGAAAGAGATTTAGGAAGATATCAGAAGATGGACAGACCTACCATGCTCATAGATTGGAATAATTAATATTGTGAAAATGACCATCTTATCAAAAATCATTTATAGATTCAATACAATGCCAATCAAAATCCCCATGACATTCTTCACAAAATTGGATAAAACCATCCTGAGACTGATATGGAAGCACAGAAGACCTCAGACAGCCAAAGCAACCCTGAGCACTAAAAGCAATGCCAGGGGGATTATTATACCGGCTTTTAAACTGTTACTGAGCTATAGTCATAAAAACAACATGGTACTGGCAAAAACAAATACACCAGTAGATCAATGGAACAAAATTGAAGACCCAAATATGAGTACATGCAATTTCAGCAACCTGATATTTGACAAAGGGGCCAAGAACATTCACTGAGGAAAGACAGCATGTTCAGCCAATGGTGCTGGCAAAACTGGATCTCCACTTGTAGAAGAATGAAACTAAACCCCTATCTTTCACCCTGTACAAAAGTCAATCCTAAGTGGATCAAAGACCTCAATGTAAACCCTGAAACTCTGAAACTGTTAGAAGAAAACATTAGCAAAAACCTACAAGATATAGGTGCAGGAAAGGATTTTCTAAACCAGACATCAATTGCTCAGGAAACAAGGGCAAGAATAAAAAAATGGGAACTCATTAAACTAAAATTCTTCTCTACTTTAAAAGAAGCAACCAAGGAGATGAAGAGAAAACCCACAGAATGGGAGAAAATCTTCACCAGCAACACATCT
>NW_008332087.1:2214044-2217113 GCF_000622305.1 Nannospalax galili
TAAAGAAAGATGAAATCATGAAATTTGCAGGTAAATGGATGGAACTAGAAACTTTTATGCTAAGTGAAGTAACACAGGCTCAGAAAAACAAATGACATATGTTTTCCCTCATATGTGGATCCTAGCACCAAATCCTATAAGTGAGTATGTATCCAGACATAACTATGGGAATCAGGATAATGAAAGGACCCAGGGAGGTATAGGAAAAGAAAGAATCTGAAAGAGAACAGTAGGAAACAGGCATTTACAAGGGAGATATGGATAAAAATGGGGTTATTTTAAGGGGAGGGGTAGTGAGGGTTATACAAGGCAACTTAGGGGCAAAAAGAAAGAGCTCAAGAGAGGTGGGACCATAGAAGAATGGTATTATTAAAGGAGAAATGAGAAAAATGGGGGCACTTTTAATGGGGAAACCATGGTGGAAGAGTTAGACAATGTGAGAGATAAATAATGAGTAGCTAATTTTAAAAAAACAGAGGGAACCATATTAGCCCAACAACACCCTGAAAAATTATACATACAACTAGCTCAGGGAATATAATATATGTCTAGGTAAGGTTTGTCTGAGAATGTTTTGTCTTTGCCTAAGCTTTATCTACATAGCACATGGTAATTAAAATTGCCAGACTGGTCGAACTAGCCTTCTTGGATGTTTAAGTGCTATACTTTGAGGCCTATACTAATTTGGTCAGAAGGACATAAAGGACAGTTTTTGCTCCTTGCTCTCCTAGGTTGACTAAATTCCAGGGGACTATGAGCATCTCTCAAAATATCCTGTAACTGTGGTGAGTCACCTGTCCTCTTGATCAAGGAAGCTATGGAGACCCCACCAGATGGACTTGAACCAGTGTCCAATCTACAAAGTGGAGGTTCAACACAGAGGAAACATTTTCTCTATGCTTCCAACTGAAGCCAGCCATGGTCAAGCGGGACCTTTGACTTATCTTCACATAGATGGACTGGTAAAAGAATGGATCCAGGGGCTCCTCTGCTCATCCCAAGCCCATGTGACCCCTGGAGAAAAGATCCTCAAATGATCTTAAGAATAAAATTAAATTGGTTTATCTGGGCAAACTGTATACTTTCCTTTTCCAAAAGATTAAAGGGATCAATATAATTCTTTGAGAGTACATGTATATGGCTAAAGGCTACATAACAAGAAACAATGCCATGCAGGAGATATTTTCCTTTGAGTTGTTGGCCAGGGTGGCCAAAGGGATTCCCAGTCAGTAACCCAGCATAGAACTGGGAAAATGAACAGCAGACCCCAATCTTACCTAAAGGAATATTGGCAACTGATTGCTGCTAGATGAGGAAGAGCTGATCTTCCTCAAACAAGGAAGTCTAGATAGGCTGACTAGATTCAGAGGATGGACAAGCACTGGAGAATGACTGGGAGCACTGACAACACAGTGGACAGCAATAGGGATGACCGAATATATGGACTCCAGTGGGCGTGGAGGCAGGCTATGGGAGGGTGCCATTAGGGATGTGGGTATACAGATGAATAAGATTGTTTGGGATGTTCTGTATGATACACACACACACACACACACACACACACACACTCACACAAAACAAGTAAAAAAATGAGTTATAGTGGTAAAAACTAGAGGGAAACATATTAGTCAAACAACCTACTGACAAATTATACATACCAGATCAAGAAATATATGTCTAGGCAAGGTTTATCTGAGAATAATTGGTCTTTGCCCAAGATTTATCTACATGATACACAGAAATTATAAGTACCAAACTGGTGGAACTAACCTTCTTGGATGTTTAACAGACATACTTTGAGGCCTGTACTAATTTGGTCAGAGGGACATAAAGGACAGTTTTTTCTTCTTGCCCTGATAGGTTGACTAGTTCCAGGGGACTATGAGCATCTTTCAAAATGACCTGTAATAGTGGTGGGTCACCTGCCCTCTTGATCAAGGAGGCTATGGAGACCCCATGAGATGGACTTGAACCAGTGTCCAGTCTACAAAGAGGAGGGTCAACACAGAGGAAACATTTCCTCTATGCTTCCAAGCAAAGCCAGCCATGGTCGAGCTGGACGTTTGACTTATCTTCACATAGCTGGAACCGGTAAAAGAACAGATCCTGGGGCTCCTCCCAAGCCCATGTGACCCCTGAGGAATAGATCCTCAAACAGCCTTAAGAGTAAAAATAAATTGGTTTATCTGGGCTAACTGTATGGCCTTAAATATCCAAAAGGAAAGTATAACCAAACAATGCCAGATAGGAGATAACTTCTTTTGAGCTGTTGGCCAGGGTGGCCCAAGGGACTCCCAGAAAGTAACTCAGCATAGAACTGGGAAAATGAATATAAGACCCCAATCTTATCTAAAGGAGTATTGACAACTGATTGCTGCTAGATGAGGAACAGTTGACCTTCCTGAAACAAAGACCTCTATATAGGCTGACTAGATTCACCAGATGGACAAGTAGTGGGGAATGACTAGGGGTGCTGACAACACAGTGGACAGTAGCAGGGATGACAGAGTATAAGGGCTCTAGTCGGGGGGGAGGCTATGGCAGGGTGCCATCTGGGAAGTGGGTGTATAGATGAATAAGAGGGTTTGGGATGTTCTGTGTGCTGTACACACACACACATAAACCAACAAATTTTAAAAAATGAATTATATTTGAAGAGGAAGCATAAAAACTTACATCATGTTAATTAGTAGAGATGATAAACATTACCATTGAAATCTACCTGATGACTTTATAGACATACATACACAGGTGCCAAGGATCCTAGTTCAACTGATTATGCCTAGTAATAATCAGATACATACAGATCAAAGATGCATGAGCCAACATCCCAGTGTTATTAGAAAAACGATGTGTCTTTCTGTAAGAAACTATATTTTAAAATGAAATGGAGATATTTTTTAAAGGTTAAAAACTCATTCAGTTTTATGTCTTACTGGGTTTATTCTGAGTTCAATATTGTATAACTGTATTAATTCAACATTGAACCTAAAAATTTTATAGCCAAGTTTTGAAAGAGATGCATCTTTGCCCTGGAAACTGTTATTGAATATGTGTCTCTAATCTCTA
>NW_008332087.1:2217150-2250332 GCF_000622305.1 Nannospalax galili
GACATACACAGGTGCCAAGTACCCGAGTGCAACCGATTATGACTAGTATTAATCAGATACAAACAGATTAGAGATGTATGAGCCAACATCTCAATGTTAGTAGCAAAAACAATGAGTCTTTCTGCAAGGAACAATATATTCTAAAATGAAATGGACATCTTTAATAAAGGTTAAAACCTCATCCAATTTTATGTCATAGGGTTGATACTGAGTTCAATATTATTTAATTGTATTAATTCAACTGTGAACCTAAAAATTTACAGTCAATTTTGAAAGAGATGCACCTTTGCTCTGGAAATTTTTATTCAATATGTTAATGCTGTAATGAAATCCTTCTTCTAATCATGTATTTATTAAATAAATAATTTAAAATTTTTTCAGCCAGACCTGAGGTGTGTGGTTTGAATTCTTTTGCACAGCAGGGTAACTATAGTCAATAGTAGTGTAATTTATATTTCAAAACTTAATAAGCTGAATTTCAAATGTAACATCACAAAAAAATTGTCCTTCAAATGAGGTGATGTTTATGCTAATTAACTCAATTTAATAATCACGGTATATTGTTTATGTTATTTTATTTTGTGATGCAGTGACTGATTATCACCATTTAAGTAATTTAAAGAGGAAATAACTGTTTTTCACAGTTTTGTAGGCTGGAAAGTTGAAGATGGAGGGGCACATTAGCAAAGTAACATGCTATACCATTACATGACTGAGGGTATCATAAGCAAAGGGTGCATACACAAGATAGAAAAATCAAACCAAACTCCTTCTTTGGCCTTGAGCCCACTCCTATAGTAACTAACTCACAAAATTGATAGTGTTCCTAATCCAGTCATGATGGAGATGCTCTCATTCTCCAGCCACATCTTAAAGACCCCCACCTCTTACTACTGACACAGTAACAGTTAAATGTCAACATCTGTTTAGAGGTAACATTCAAACTAAAGAATTATACATATATCAGAATATCACTGCAGGCCCCAAGGAGTCCTCCAGAGTCACCATGCCCTAAGCAATTGTCCAAGGAAGTCCTCTTACATCTTTGGCTCCTGAGAAAAATCCAGTCTGAGCAAGGAAGTCAGGCGTGGTGGCTCAGGCCTGTCATCCCAGGTATTTGGAAGGCTGAGCAAGTGGATCAAAAGTCCAGGTCCTACCTAGATTATACAGCAAGAAACTACCTCAAAAGTAATAGAAAGGTTGGAGATGCGGCTTAGTGGTAAAGCAAGCTTCAGAATCTTACATATACAATTTAAAACTATAAATATTTTAAAAGAAAAACATGTCTTCGTGAGTTTCTTTATCCTAACATGCTACTGTGTAGCAGTAGATGTCAAGAAACTAATAGCAACTTGACAATAATGTAGCTTCTAAGATGCTTGATCCCTACTTCTTCTTTTGAAAAAATATTTTATTTATTATGTTTTTATTTTATGTGTATGAGTGTATTCCCTGCAGGAGTATAAGTGCACCCATATCATACAATGCCTGCGGAGGTCAGAAGACAGCGTTGGAGCCTCTGGAACTGGAGTTACATATGGTTGTTAGCTGTCATGTGGGTGTGGGGAAGAGATCCCGTGTCCTCTGCAAGAGCAGTCAGTGCACTTAACCACTGAGCCGTCTCTCCAGGCCCATTGATGCCCTACTTCTTGATCAGAATGTTGGTTGCATGGGCATGCTCCTTCATAAAAATAAATTGATGATTTGTGTACTTGTTATATAAATTGTACTTTAATAAAAATTTTCAGACACAAGTGTGTCTCATAATGAATGGGAGGAACAAAAGAAGAAAGAACCACCCAATATCAATAAGAAGCCATCAAGGTCAGGATGATGCTGTTTCTATAAATAACTGAGGCAAGGACAAATTGGACTTCTTTGGTTCAACATAAGTGCCTTTTCCTGATCACTAGATTTAAAATTTTTGTTCTTGGTGGTTTGAATCCGGTGGCTAATGCCCAGGGAGCCCCAGTAATTGAATGAGAAGTTGCTTGAACATGGTCCTTTTGTTGTTGTATTTGAATAGCACATCCAAAGTCACTTTGAGGGATAATGTACCTTTTAGCTAAAAGCTTGGAGGGTTCTGAGAAACAAGCTCCTTATGCATGCTATCTTAGTGGCTCAGCTCACAGAGATTGTTCAGTTTAAGTAGAAAGCAATACTAGAATGAACGACTTCTTCCACAAAGAACGTTTTTCTCATGGATGCATGGATTTGTTCCACAGTCAGGCACAGAGGATCTACTATACTTTAGACCCTATTTTAAGTAATGGAGTCAGGAACAAAGCCACATGCAATTCATGTCTTTATGTAACTAGAAATCTAGCCAAGGATTCAATCCATTTAGCAAATACCTAAATGATGCTGAGTACCGAAAGAGCAAATTAGATAAAAAGGTCTTGCAACAATAAAAACGAGTGACCAAATGCTATGGTTTGCATGTGTAATGTCCCCCGCAGAGTCATGATTTGAATGCTTTGTATTCAGAAGGTGGCACACTCAGCATATTCTGAAAACCTAGGTGGAGGACTGAACTGGAGAAGGTAGGTCATTGGGGGCATTACAGTCCTTGGGGTTATATTATCTCCGGCTTCTTTCTGACTTAGTCTATATTTCCTGGTTGCCCATGAAGTGACTACTTTCCTCATCACATACTCTTGCCACCCTGATGTCTGACATGAACATATAGGGATAAGCAAATATAGAACGAAACATTTGAACAATGAGTCAGAAGAACCTCCTTCTTTCCATAAGTTGTTTCTCTCAGGTATCTTACTACAGTGATCCAAAAGTAACATACATTGTTCCTCTATGAGACTCAAAGGAGTCTTTAGTGAGAAGGTAATACTTGTAACTAGTTATGAATAATATAATAGTGCCTTCAAAGAAGAGGAAGAGATATGAGGAATCCAACTTGAAGGAGGAAACTCTATAAATCATCATAGTGAAAGTGTGTGCTCTATAGTTGTTCATGGACCAACTTAAATTAATCAAAGATTGATGACTAGAGGAAGGAGAGGGAATAAAAGCAAATTATCTTGATGTTGGATCATTGAAATATAGAAGATACTGATGCTGCCCATCTTAGATTCTACCGCCTGCATCATCAGTATGTCCAGCTGATGAGCATATTGGTTTATTGTTCCTTTTGCAGTGTGTTTCCTTTGGTCTATAGGAGCCATCTTACCCAGAATTGCCTGAGAAAGCTATGGGATTTACCTCCTGGGGCAGCCTACAGCCAGTAAAGAACTGACCTGGGGATGTAAGAGACTGCCTTGACTTCAGAATTAGGCATCTGTGTGCTATGTTTGCTCTGGGACTCCCCATGGAATCAGGCTGTACCTAGGGTTCAACAGTGCCTACAGACAGGTTTTGTCACTGTTCTGTCTTGCTTCCCTCTCATTTATCAGCTCTGGGCAGACCTCACTGAATCACAGGCCCTATGCAGCCTCTGCTTTTCATCCAGCTGACTTCATGTTTGATTCAAGTAAATAAGAGAAAGCCATTGAAAATTTTAAACCAGTGATGTGACTTGACCACATTTGTATTTTGTAAATTTAGCACCAAGATTTGAATGTGAGTTTGAAAGTAAGTTCTCTAGCATTTTATTTCTAGTTTATTTATTTAATTTTTATTTTATGTGCATGACTGTTAAGGCCTGCATTTGTGTAAGTGCTTGTGTCATGCAGTACCTGTGGAGGACAGAAGAAGGTGTTGGATCCCTTGGAACCTGAGTTATGGACATTTGATAGCTGCCATGTGGTGCTGGGATTCAAACCAGATCTTCTGCAAGAACAGCCGGGGCTCTTAACTGCTGAGCCATCTCTCCAGCCCCTCTAGTTTACTTCTAATGCAAAAACATGTTGCTTTTAAATACTCTTTGATAAACTTCTTCATGCCCAATTTTAGGTGCTTGATTATTTCCAACAGTTTACCCCTTGTTGTGTTTATGGCAACTGAACTCTAGAATTTCCCCCTTTGTTTAATTGTTTGCTGATACTGACTTTATCATGCTTCTTCTGGCAATAATTGCTTCTCATTTCTGTGTGCTTTGCTTGAAAAACATTATTACCCTGCAGTTTGTTATTTTACAGTATTAGAATTAGAACTTTCATAATTGATCATGGGCTAGTAAAGGTCATCATCTAAGATTATTAAGCAGTAATTTAAGCTTCTTTCCTTCCCTCTCTCTCTACTTCCCTCTGTTCCTGCCTCCATCCTTCTTTCCCTGCATTCTTCTTTAATTCCTTCCTTGAATGGATAACAGTGTATTAAATATATAACCATTAGCCTTCTACCATTTAGAATAATTGGCTTTTAAATTTTGTTTTGTAAAAATTCAGCCTTGCTAATTAGTTGACCTTTATGAATAAAATATGCACATTTTTCTAACAAGTGCTGGGGTGATGTAGGTGTTTGCTTCACAGTGCTTCTCTATTCACAGCAAATATAATCATCTTTCTGAAACTGCAACTCTGGTCTTGAACCTTGCCATGTGAGGGGGGAGACATTTCTGTATCTATATAATTTATTCTCAGTCACAGAGGAAGGGCATAAATCTTTATTTAAGGTATTAAATACATAAAGTGATTTCAAACTTCAAATGAAAAATTACCCATATTAAAAATGAAGATGTTACGTTCTTCTTTTATCATTACCAGAGTAAATCCTACTTAACCTTCAAGATTGTCATATCACTTCTTCTATGGAAGACAGGCTGAGGAAGATATTTATTTCTATATTTATAATCTGGAAATCAATTCCTTCTCTAAATTCCTATACAATTCATACTCTTTGGATTTGCTCTATATAGTTTGGACATGGTATCAGTATGTCTGTCCCCCATGGGATCATGTGTTGGAAACCTGGTCTTCGGTCTTGAGGTGGGAAGGGGCAAGAAATCTAAGAGGTGGATCTAGTGGGAGGTATTTAGGACACTGGGGAGCAGTTCTTTCAGAAGAGAATTAGCGTAGTTCTCCTGGGGTCTTGGCTAGTTCTTGTGAGAAGATTGTGATAAAATAGCACTGTTGTGGTAGGCTGCAAATCATAAGGATTCTTTGGTCTTCTTTCTTGGACTCTCTTACATGTTTGGAGCTGAGCAAGCTTGTAGATAGTTTAGAATGCTCAGCGAGGTAAGTGGGATGTCCTTTTACAAGTTAGCCCACTTGCTTGTTAGGCATCTGAACAGGGTTCTTCAAGAGGCTAAGCAGGCAAAACCTCTAGAGGCCTAGCTTGGAATTTGTCACCTGGGCTTCCTTCTACTACTTAATCACAAAACAGACAGGTGCAAGAAGTAAGAAATAAGCTCCAACTCTTGAAAAGAATCGAAAGAAGATGGTTCACAGAAGGGTGGAGAATTGGAAACTTTCTTGTGATGAATATATTTTATTTCTACATTTGTGTAAATGTCTGTCTTCTTTCAGTCTAAAATAATTTTAAGATGAGGTAGTATATTATCTTATGCTCTAGCATTAACAAGAGTTCTTTAGAATGACTACTTATTTATTTATTTGGTTTTACTGTTTTTTTATTGAATTTTTTGTGTATTTCATATAGAACGTCTCAAACAGTCTTAATCATTTTTATATTCCCATCCCCACTAGCACCTTCCCCCAAAACCCTCCCCATTGGAGAGTCCATATACTCTGTCATCCTTCTTAAGGCCCAGTGTGTTGTCAGTGTCCCCAGCTGTTCCCTAGTGCAAGTCTATCCACTGAGGTCTAGTCACCCTATTTAGAGTCCTTTGTTTTAGGAAGATCAGCTCTTCTTCACCTAGCAGCAATAAGTTGCCAATATTTCTTCAGATAAGATTGCTGTTCATTTTCCCAGTTCTATGCTGGGTTTTTGTCTGCCTGAGTTTGCATGGGAGTTGTATATGCTGACATGATTGCCATAGAATCGCAGGAGAGGGTTCTCAGGAGCTTGTAGGGCTCTGTTTCCATATGGTCATGGACCTTCTCCCTGGCTCTTACAATCTTTTCACCTCCCTCTTCCCTGATGGTCACTGAGCCTTGTGTAGGTGAAGTTTAATAAAGGAAACCTGTCCAAAGACCATCATTCAGCAGACTCTTGCTCTTTATGCTTTGGCCATTTGTGATCCGCTTGTCTCCTTTTCATCTGATGATAGCTCTTACATTTTGGCAGACTGTCCCATACTGATGAAATCAATGGTTCTTATGGATTCGAGTTTGCAAATACATATCTTAAGTCAAACTCTGGTTAGGTGATCAGAATCAAATTCAGACTGTGATGGTGAGACTACTGAAAAGGGTCTAACTTGGAGACCAAATGAAGAAACGTGGTTGGAGCTGAGGATCCTTTCCCTTTTGACATCTGGTTCTTTAAACTGTCCACCAATTTTAGGAGCGCTCAATAAACCTTGAATAAACAATCGATATCTTTTTACTTAAAGTGAAGGGTCTAGCCAACATAGGCTCTTATACTTTTTCAATTTAAAAAGACTATAGAGTTACTAAATGAAGAGTCCTATAAATACTGTTTATTATTCAAGCATAGTTGGCATACGCCCTCTGTGCCTGGATACCTTTGCTTTGTCTGTCCTGCAGTCCTTCATCCAGGGCTGACTCTTCCCTCACTCACAAGGTTAATTGGAAGCCACCAGGTTACTACAAAGTTATTTTAATTCATGGTCAATCTATATTTAATGAGGACAGTCAATGAGTAACAAAATATGTGTAAAAGGGACCTAAACAATGAGATGATATAGAAACACAATAAGCTAAATCGCATGCTCTGGAGTATGTTTCCATCTAAGTACAGAGATATGTTTTGGGAGTGTACGAATTTGGGCAAGCCACCTCATCCTTCGAAGCTTCAAGATCGGCATCTGTAAATGGAGACTACCATATCTCCATTCTGGGGATGTTTATAAAAATAAAATTTGATAACAAGTGTTACTACACTTGGAGTTTCTGAACCATTCTTCAGCAGATCCTATACAAAACTCTTTCAATATACTAAATATTTTGTTAAGATTGCTATTCATTAAGAATAAGGCTGAATACGCAACTCTAAAGAAAAATGAAATCATGAAATTTGCAGGTAAATTGATGGAGCTAGAAAATGTTATACTAAGTGAAGTTAAAAAAAGAAGGATGTTTGTTTCCCCTCATTTGTGGATCTTAGCTCTAAGTCCTCAGAGTGAGTGTATATTCTGAAGTAACCACAGGAGCCAGGAAAACAGAAAGGAACCACGGAGGATAGGAAAGATGGAGCTCGAGAGAGGGTTTAGTACAACACAGGCATTATCAAAAGGGAAATTGAAAAAGAAAATGGGGGATACTTTAACTAGCTAGAGAGGAGGGAGGACTATACAGGGGAAGAGAGAGGAAAGAGAGATAATTCTTAGGTGGCATGAAAAACCAAAGGTAAATGTATTTTTTCATAAACCTACTGAAAAACACACATATAATACACATGTACATGTGTTTCAGCTGATGACTTTATAATAAAAATCACAGTGCAAGGGAAGGGAAACCTCCTTTCTAGTTGTTGGTCAGGATAGTCTAAGATACTCCAAAGCTAACTCAGGCTATTGCCACAGCCCTTGATTGCCTCCCAGAACCTGAAGATAAGACCCTCTTGCTGGATACAGCATACTTCAGACACAGGACTTGGAGCAATCAAGCTGGAACTGACTTGGAAGCCTCCTCTCTGAAGACTAGCACTTGTGGTATCAAAAGGAGAAAGTCAACCAATGGTGCTACCCATCTGTAAAGCCTCTGAACCACAACAAATGATTTGCCCAGCAAATTAACTCTTGGTGCAATAGTGGAAATTTATATTGAAGGTAGCCAGCAACTGTGCAATTTGACTTAAGGGCCACGCAATAGAAATAGGAGAGAATGCATATATGGTATATAAACATGGTCATGTATCTGTGGTTGGAGACATCATAGACCCTAGAGAAGAATCTACTATTGTGACTTTCCTGGCTCACTGCTAATTTCTCACTATCTTCTAAAAGCAAATCTCTCTATTCACAAACAAATATACTTCTCACCACTCATCAAAGAAGCTTCTTTTTGGAACAGATGGATATCACAAAGTTCCACAACTGGTCAAATGCAGAGAGTAAGTAACTATGAGGTACCCAGCCCTAAGTGATACATCTACAATGCAACCTCTATATTTAAGACTCAGGGAACATCAAGGGAAGGGGGTATAAAGAATGTAGGAGCCAGAAGGACAAGACATCTGTTGCTAGTTAATACATTCTAGACATGGTCGGAAGCTGCACCAATGAAATCTCCACAGTATGGTAGTCTAAGGAGATCTGCATAATGACAAGATCAGTTGGCAAGCCAAGGTGGATGGGGAGACTGTAATGGGGATCCTCCTTCAAGATTAAGAGCTGCAGGCATTCAATAGATGCCAAGAAAGGAAGAATCAGTTTTCTCCAGAGACTAGCTCCCTTAGAGGTTATCTAATCTCAAACAGACAGCCCTAAACATAGGTACACACAAGGACTTAGTGCATTAAATTTACTCAGTGCATTATATGTATGTAAATATATATTTATAAAAGTATGTATATGTGTCAATAACAATAAAAGAAGAGACCAGAGAATGGTGAGGAAGTAGGAGACAGGAGGGATTGGAGGAGGGTAGGTTGGAAATGGTGCCAATAGAATACTGCTCAGGTCTGAAATTCTCAAAAAATAACATTAAAGCCAGGCGTGGTGGCACACGCCTTTAATTCAGGCACTCAGGAGGCAGAGGCAGAGGCAGGCAGATCTCTGTGAGTTCAAGGCCAGCCTGGTCTACATAGTGAGTTCCAGGACAGCTGGGGCTACAGGGAGACCCTGTCTCAAAAAGACCAAAAAAAAAAAAAAACATTAAAAAAGACTAATGCTGAATGCTTATTCCTTAGCTACAGGGAAACAAACCCAATTATTCCTTTCCTTTCACAACACAATCAACAGAGAATCCTTCCATATAAAAAGTATAGGGGTTTCTCCACACACACCAAGCAATTAATTCTTTTCTGCTTTGGCTCTTAGCTGGGGGCTCCCTAATTCAACGCAAGCCTGGTATTATTTACCTGTAGATAGAGATAAAACCCATAATCTCAGGGCTTGTGCTTCCACAAGTACACTATGTCAAAATCATAGATAGACGGGCACATTTTTGTCTTTTCACAGTGTTGAAATTTAAAGAATAATAATAAATTAGAGCTATATCAAAACTTATTGGATAGTGGTGACTGGAGAGATGGCTGAGTGGTTAAGAAAACTGGCTGCTCTTGCAAGAGAGCCAGCTTTGGTTTCCAGAACCAACATGGCAGCTAACAACCATCTATAACTCCAGTTCTAGGAGATCCAACACTCTCTTCTGGTCTCTGCGGGAACTGTGCCATCCAGGTGCACTTAGAAACATGAAGGCAAAATACTCATACAAATAAATAAAAATCAAAAAACTTAAAAATTATTGAATAGCAGTAAATGATAAGCTACACCAATTTTATGTCTCTGTTTTACCAAACACTGCTGCTGTTATTTAATAGACACGGTCACTGTCACGAACATGATCTTTTCTTCAGATTTTAATTACTGATATTAAGTCTCAGATGTTCATTATAACACACACACATGCTAGAGATAGCTATACATGGTTTAAAGGGGCTGCAGAGTTCAAGGAGGCCCTGAAGGTAAGAGCAGAAAGCAGATACAGGCTGAGACAGATGCAGAGAAGCTTGGAAGGTAGTTAGATAGGTATTAATCAACCTAGTCACAGAGCTCTTGGTGGTATACAGAAAAGATTCAAGGTTAGGTACAAATCAAGTTTAAAGCAAGGTGTGGAGCTCATCAAAAGTATAGAATTAGGTATGCACTAGCCATAATTTGAGTGAGCTATATCAAGATAAGAGACCTAAATCCTCAGAAGAGAGTCAGGAGTTCATCACCTGTCAACACCGTGATAGCCTAATGATAGGTCAGTGGGTATTCTTGTACCTATGTTAGATGTTTCTTTTTTTAAGTAAATAATTTATTGAGAATTTCATACATGCATATAAGGTGTTTTGATCAAATCCATGCCTACTCCCTCCCCTTCAACTCCTCCCAAATCTCTCCATCACATTTTTCTGTACTCTTTCTTCTTTGATTTATTTTTTATGGGGCTTTTGGCTACTCTATCTACCATCCCCACTCTGAAGAGGTAACCCTAAAATCTTTTAAGGATTACATAAAAGCTCCCAAATATTTTCAACATTTTTGGCCTTTGGAGTGGAGTATGTTGCTAAGAGGCCCAAGGACATTGTGAGTTTTAGCCAAGAAACTGGCTACTTTTCTTTGGGGTCTTTTTATCCTAACTGCCTAGCCAATTCCTACCTTCTCCTATTCTTATCACATCATCCTCTGAAGAGGTTACCCAAAATTGCTAATTTGGAGGGACTGAATTGTTCATTGGTCTGACTTGCTTGGTAGGTTTGTGAGCATGCTTTCTGTGACATGTTTGTGGATATACCTGTATCTCTTAGTGATCCTGATTTAATTTGATAAGTTCATAGGTGGCAATATTTTATTTGCATAAATAAGGTAATTAACTGTGTTGTGGTTTGTACTGGACAGATGGAAGGTGTTTGCTTCCATAAACAAGATGTTGAACCATTCTGTCTCAACATTTGCACTGAAAATTAACAAACTGCTCTTCTGTAAAATGGAGTCACTTGAGGCAGGGCATAGTGTGAAAGCTACTGCTTTATGCACTGAGGGATAACTTAGAACAGAACACAGTCTTATTCCCATACAAGCTTGAGTGACTGTCCCTCTAATATCTCACTGATGCTAGCTATAAATTGGGCATCCCATGATGCCCTAACAGGATTTGACTAATACGCACTTATGGCTCACAGATCTTAAGAAACTGTATATTTACTGGTTAGTTACTATGACAGACACAGAAGAGGAAAAGCATAGGGCAATCTGTAGGAAGTAGCCCTGTTCTGACATGTCACTCTTTAGGAACTTCTGTCTGTTGGTGTGTCGGTTGACTCGCTCCCACTCTGAGGCTGCTTGAGAATCCTCAATGTTTTGTCAACTCATAAGACATTGTTACCTCTTTGAACCCTTGAAGCTCCATGTCAGGAGACAGGGAGGAAGACTGTATTATTATACATATTGTCATATTTATATACTATGGTGCTAAGTGACTTGTATACATTGATTAAGTTCTTACAGGAATATCTGGAGTAGATATTTGTGTACTTTTACAGATGAGGAAACCACTCTAAGGTCTTAGGCAATGAGTCATTCATCCCAGGGCCTTACACCCCTTCCTCTTCAGGCCTTGCATTCCTACTCTACTTCACGCATTTTGTCTTAGAACAAAAATATTTCAGTGGTTCACAGAGTAAAGTGATACTGGCACTAAATGCTCTGATTAACTCAGGACTCACGAGAAACTCCATTGGTGTTGAAAATATAAATATTTCAATCACCCATTTGCAGTTATACAAAGGTACAAATTCAGGATTTCTTTTGACAACAAAGATGAGAAACAGTTTCTGATAAAAACTTAGCTCTCAGTTAATTAGTATACATAAAATTCTCCTTTTACTATAAAAAGACTGCTAACTGCAAAGGTGAAGTCTAATGTTATGGAACTTTGTGGATCTAAGCCAATTCTTTTGGTCTGCTGCCCACTGCACCCTTGTCTAATATAATGTCTGAGTTTCTAGATGAACAATAAACGAAACGTCTTAGCATTTATCTCCTCTCCATTTCTCATGTGCTTCTAATTTTTATTGCCTAAGAATCAAAATTCTTATAAGAAAACATTTTTAGTATACATCAGGTGTTTGGTTCTGGAAGAAAAGCGCTCTTTCCAAAACCTGAGAAGAAAACACGTAGCTAACCTTACCTTTTGCAAAGAGGCGCATGCCTACAGCTTCACTGCTGGAAATGTGGGTTGTGCTTTAAAATATGTGAATAACCATCTCTACAAGGAAATTTTAGTGCAAAGGCATGACTTTACACAGCTATATCTACACATAAACTGAATAATGACTGCAGTAAGCCATTCATTGACCAAGAGAGAAAGAGGGGACAGAGAAATGGTTCATTTAGTAAGAATGCCTGCTGCGCAAGCAAGAACTTGAATTCCCAACACCCACTTAAAAACTAGGCATGGCTATGCATGCTCATAAACCAAGGTAGATCCCAGGAGTTCATGGGCCAGTCAGCACAGCTGAAATGGTGAATTTAAGGTTCAATGAGAGACTCTGTCTCAAAAAATAAGGTGGAGACAGCTGGCAAGATGGCTCAGCGAGTAAAGGCACTTGTGCCAAGTTTGACAACTTAAGTTCAACTCCTAGGACATACATAATGGAAGGAGAAAACCTAGTCCAGCAAGTTGTCTTCTGACTTCCATGTGAATACACCACCCCATAATCAGTCAATCAATCAATCAATCAATCAATCAATTAATAAATAATAAACATAAATAATAAATGTAATTGAAAACATAAGATGAATCATTGAGGGAGACACCCTACATCTTCCTCTGGCTTCTATGTGTACATGCACCGGCACACACATGTACATATAACACACACACCACACCACACCCACACCTATACACACACACACATACACACACACACACACACACCCCATATACACACAAAAAAGAAAGAAAAAGAGTGAAAGAAACATACCTATCGAATGTTAGAATTGTAGTGACAGAAGGTAAGAAACTTTCACAGGTCTGTAGTGTGACAGTCTACTTCCCTAAATTTCACTTCCCTTCCCGTGACAGATGCTGCTTTATCTCTAAGTGGGATCATCTCTGTGGCGTACCTCCTGCTGTATAACTACACATGGTGACAGGCTGAAACCACCTTTCTTAGCACTTTCCCTGACCCTATCCTGTTTACTCTTCCTTATCTTCTTAGAGCACACTCAATTAATTGCTCCACAAACTTTCCCATTTCAACTCTGTTTTGGGGAAACTTGAATCCATGTGCTCCATCTTTTTGAAGGGTTTGTGGAACCTCGCAGATGTTAGAAACTTGCCAAGGCTAGTCCAGCTCAGATGTAGAAGGGGTATTAAAATCTCAGTTTCTATAATGCCCCTAATCTATAATAGTTGGAAACTGAGATACTTTAAATATTCCACTGTCTCAATCATGTATTTTAGTACTCAACCATGCTAAAGGCCATGGATTAAATCTTATATCTGAATTTCTGTTTCCAGATTGTCAATATCTCTACTCCATGTTTAAGACATCTCAGACCCCACATAACTGAGACTTGCCACCCTGTTTTCCTCCCAGAGCTGCTCTTTTCATAACCTATTCTGTTTCTATTAATAATGACGTTTGCCTATGTCAAAAGCCTTCAAAGCTCCTTGGATTTCATTGTTTTCATATGCCCTACCTCCAGTCCATCAGGGACTTAGTTCTATTTTTCAGCATTCAAAATATAGTCAGAATCCGACCACTTCACTTGAAACGCATGGCTGTCACCTGTGTCTCAGTCCTTACCTTTTGTCAAGTTTGTTCCAAAAGCTTAGAAACTGGTCACCTTCCCTCTCCTCTTGTCTCCATACAGCACATTTACAACAAAAGAAACCTTTAGAAGTTGAAGTCAGACAAGGACATTTAGCAAATGAATATAAACCCTCTATAGCATCATCCACTCTCTCTCTAGTGCCTCTCTGAAGCCACGCCCTTGCTGACTACAGGCCCAGCTCACTGGCCTTCTGGCAGCTCCTCAGACACACTGACCCTGTTAGTGTGGTACCTCCTTTGCAGGACAGTTCCTCCTGCTTCCATCCTTATTCCCTCATGATAGCTGCTCAGCTGCCTCTCTCAGCTTTGTCAAGACTACTCAACTATCACTTTCTATTTAAGTGGCCTCCCAATCCCAGCTAAAAATTGATTTTCGTTAGTCTAATTTGTTTCATTTAAGAGAGCACTTACCGCTTTCTAATATGCAGTGCTTTATTTATTCATTTACTTTATACACTTTCCATTACCAGAATATGACTCAATGAGAACAGAGGCCTTTTTAAAAAATGTTGAGTTTTTGTGATTATCGTATGAGTATCATTTGATGGTATTTAGATCCCGTGCCCCACACCCTCCTCCCACTGCTCCATGCCCAATTCAACGTACTCTTCTATATATACAATATGCTTTTAGATTTGATTTGTGTACCCACATGTTCTTCAATGTGGGTCCATCCATTGGAGCCTGGTCAATCTACTAAGAGTCCCATCCCTGTAAGTGACTCTCTCTCTCTCTTTCCTGTCAGCCATCAGTTGCCAAAAGTTCTGAGGATTAGGTTAATATTTCCTATCTACTTATCCATGCCTATGCTGAAATTTTGTCTGTTTTGAGCTTCTGTGGGATTTTTGCATGCTGTTACCATTGCTGTGAGATCATAGTATATCTGACCAGCTGTCCTGAAAACTCTGCTTCCTTGGCCACCAGCTCTGGCTCTTAAGATCTTTCTGGCCCCTTTTCCACAATGATCTCTGAGACTTGGGAGGAAGAAGTTTGAGATAGGTATCCTAGTCAAGGATGAGCACTCTGTAGTCTCTTGTTCTTTATACATTGGTCAATTGTGTGTTTCTGTGTTAATCACCATCTGCTGTTGTAGCCAAGGTCCCTTTGACCTCCTCCTCGTGGGGGCAGGGGATAAGTAGGCATGGAGTCAACAACACAGACTCTAGGACACTAGGCAATGTGCAAGCAAGCTCATTTATTGTGAACACAGGCGTCTCCTTTATACCCCCTTCCCACCTCCCATCGGTCCCTTATGTCCCATTGGCATCTATTGGAGCTGTGGATGTGTTGTTGGTTTCTACCTGCTGGGGCAGATTTCTTGTCAGCTTATCAACAGGAAGCAGGGCGCGCCTGTGCTGTTGGTCTCATGCCTAGACTCCTACAATCCACCCTTTTTGTTTTAAATTGTTGGCAGTCTCAGGGGAGGCAGTGGCTAACTGTCCTCTCAGGTCTTAGGACATTTTTATGAAGCTGTGTCTGTCTTAGGTTGTTCTCCCTACACATGAGCCTTACCCATCATCAGAGTGTGCATCTAGCCTCATGCCCATCCTGTCTTAGGTTGACTTATTGTGGGAGAATCTTACCCGTCATTGACCACCAGCTTTGGTCTCGATGTCCTTCAGAGAGCATGAGATCTGCGAGGGTGGTGGGCTAGCTCTTAGGAGGTGGCATTTAGCCCGAAGCTTTATTTTGATGAACCAGGCTTGGATTACTTCAGTAGGTGGGACCCTATGGGGATTTTGTAGAGTCATGAGGATCCGTAAGGTGGCTTTGTTGGTGGCCTTTTGTCTACAGATGTGCTGAAAAAGACACTTGAACAAGAGGATTAATGCAATAGCTATGCAACCCAAGAGGGCCCAAGTAACCAACCAGGATGGGTCAAAAAATTCCTTTAGATTTTCCCAGACCTGTTCAAGGAATGTGGTATTTAATTCTATAATTGGAGCTCTTGTATAATTAAGAGCAATAATTTGTACTCGAAATTGGATGGTGTAATTGAGAAATTTATTGGACCTGTAATGTAATACATTTAGTCTTAGGACGACCTTTAGGACAGTCCGGGGGTAAGTGGCCAGGGCTACTGCAACCCCAGCAAACCTGGTGGAGGGGGGCACCTGATTACGAGAGCGGTCAGTGAGCAGGGCAGAAAGGGAAGCAGTTAGCGCCTGAATGGGTCCCTGTGTGTAATCAAGATCTCTGGTGGCCGAGATCCATTTATTAATGCCTTCCATACATACTGGGGCTATGGTAGTGCAAGTCAGTGGATTAAGGCCTTCCCAAACCAGCTGCTTTAAAAGCATGTTGTGATGGGGGCCATAGGGGATACAACGCTGGACAACAGAGGTGACCTGGGACAAGAAGTCCATAAAGGATTCACCATGGAATTGAATGAGATCGAGGAAATAGGATGAGGGATCCTTCAGCAAGCAGGACTTAAGGGCCTGAAAGGCCAACTGATGGACTTGTGTAAAATAATGGGTGTCTCCAATCTGAGCCTGGCTGACAGGGGTGGTAAAGGCTCCGTGGCCCAGGAGCATATCAAGTGAGACTGACATTGGTCCTAGCTTGGTCCTCAGCTAGATCTTGTTAAGAAGCCCTCCACGTCAGGAAAGTCAGGGGACTGAGAACTGCTTTAAGAAGGTGGTACCAGTCATAATGTGTCTGCAATGCCTGACTCCATTGGTTAAGGATCTGTTCAAAATAAGGCAAGTCAGGGCTGCTGTCATTGCAGGCTTTATGGATCAGGGCTACATCGAACAGCTGCATAGGAATCCAGGGCCGTTGAGCCCCATCAGGGCCCAAGTTAACCACAAAGACAAGTGGAGGGCTAGGATGGTCAGGGGAGTAGTCAGGAAGCTTAGCAGCACAGGCGGGTAAAGAGGAGGCCCAGCAGGGGCCATGCGGGTTTGTAATGTCCCCCAGGGATAAAGCAGTGGGGGGGGGGAATGGTACATCTGTACAACAAGGTAGTTTGGTGGGAGAGGGCGGGGAATCATTCCTCACATCCTAATCAACATCTTCCCGCCAGTGGGTGGTGACTGAATAGAAAGGGCAACCATTTTCTGGTCTTGGTAGTGGTCATTAAAAGATTTAAGGATCTCCTTAGAAGAACCCACTTTAATGGAATTGAGGATGCCCAACAAAATAGACGGAGGAGTATGAGTATGAAGGGGGCGGGGGGAGTTTTGCCCCCTTGTACTTCCCTTTCCCTAGAAAGGAAAAGAACTCTCATCCATATGTCAGGATCCCACATGTTTTCTGGGGAGATCCACAGAGCAAGGATAGAAGCCTCAGTCTAAAAGTCCTCTAGGTGACTGCGTTTAATCCTAATCCCACAGGATGTAAGCAGGGATTTGAGGGCTGAAATTTGGGGCTCTTTGCAGTGGGATAGGAAGTTTCCCATGTTATGGGAAGGGGGTGGGAAAGGGGGGCACAGACAGACAAAATACACTTGAAAGTAAGAGAAAGGAAGCCTCACTGAAAAAGGAAACGTTCTGACCAGCCTTACGGAGAAGGTTTCGAGCAATGGGGAGCCTGCCTGCAAATTTAAGAGACCAGCCACCGCCCTAGGGGCATTTAACTGGTGGTTGCATCACCGGTTTTGAGAGAAAAGAGGCCAATATCAAAACCAAAAGCGAAAGTAAGGGAGGAAGAAGAGCGAAAGGTGGTGTTTAGGAACCAGGTATCAGTGTGCTTGGTGGGGGACGTCCCCTTGAGGTTCGTTAGGCCACGGCCGTATGCCCACACGGTGTCTCTGGTCGTGGGACACCCTGATGGGAGGGTGTCTGTGGTTCCATCTCCTGGATGGTCAGTCCTTATGTGGAGACGCCGGCAAACCAATTTTCAGGATATGTGCCCTATGGACAGACAAACATGAACAAATGAGAAGAGGAGATGGGCCTTGGTCACTCACCAGACCGAAGGCAAAGAACAAACAACAGAAAGGGGCCTACTTACCGAGAAAATAGCCGAAGGGGACACTGAGAGGAGCGGGAAAGGTCAGGGGCGGGTGCAGTCAGCACAGCAGATTGTGAAAATGACGATCCAGAAGAGAAAAACGAAAAGGGTGTAGATTACCAGGATCAACACGGGGTCCATCTACCATGTTGGGCATCAGATATTGCAGCCAAGATCCCTTTGACCTCCTCCCTGTGGGGGCAGGGGATAAGTAGGCGTGAAGTCAAGGACACAGACTCCTGGGCACTCACTAGGCAATGTGCAAGCGAGCTCGTTTTTTTGTGAACACAGGCTTCTCCTTTATACCCCCTTCCCTCCTCCCATTGGTCCCTTATGCCCCATTGGCCATTGGCATCCTTCTATTGGAGCTGTGGATGTGTTGTTGGTTTCAAGCTGCCCGAGCAGATTCCCAGTCAGCGTCTTCCTGCTCATCAACAGGAAGCAGGGTGCACCTGCCGCTGTTGGTCTCATGCCTTTCCTCCTACAATCTGCCTCATAAGGAAATATCTCTGGTGAGAGTTGAAAGATGCATTCATCTTATGTGTAAAGGTTGTGTGTCACTTAGGGCTAAGTGTCTCACAGACAATTATTCTCTGCATCTGACCAGTTGTGGAACTCTGTGTTAGTCTCCATCTGTTGTGAAAGGAAGCTTCTTTGAAGAGGGGTGAGTGGCGCATTGGTCTGTAAATATGAGTGCAATTTAGAATACTGTAAGTAATTACATTGGTCTAAGGATGTGGCAGAAGGCTTTTCTCTAGGATGATCTCTACAACCATGTTTACTTGGTTATGTTTACAGTACCACACAGGAGTTCCCTCTCATTGAGTGGGCCTTAATTCCCCTTAGCTATTGATCATTATTGGTACTTTTATGTACCATTTTTGTATCAATAGCAATATTTGCTGGGCTGGTAACTGCTGTTAATTAGGTTCTACAGCTGGATGGAACTGTGGTTGGTTTTATACTTTGGCAGCTTTTCAGAGTATCCTTTGACACCATGAGAGCTAGTCTTCAAGGAGAAGGCTGCCAGATCAGTTCCAGCTTCATTGCTGCAAGTCTTGTATCCAAAGTATGGCCTGCCTTCATCAATAAGGTCTTACCCTCAAATTGTGAGGGGCAATCAAGGGCTGTGGGAATAGCCTGTGTTCTTTTTGGAGTCTCTTGGTCTACCCTGACCAACAGCTTGACGGGAGGTTTCTCCTGTCTGGCACTGTGTCTTTTGTTACATAGCCTTCAGCTATACATATGCACTCATATATCTATTGTATGTGTTTTCTTCATTAGGACTTTGAACTAATATATTTCCATCTGGGTTTTCACACCATCTGAACATTATTTATTTCACCTTTCACTCCCCCTGCATAATCCTCCCTACACACCCACTGCAGTTAAAGCACCCTCCT
Organism: Nannospalax galili; assembly: GCF_000622305.1. Taxonomy (NCBI): domain Eukaryota; kingdom Metazoa; phylum Chordata; class Mammalia; order Rodentia; family Spalacidae; genus Nannospalax; species Nannospalax galili. The sequence continues at coordinate 2,236,044 of NW_008332087.1, forward strand.
TTTCCCATTTTCCACTTTGATAATGTTTCCTTCTCTTATTCTCTCTCTCTCTCTGTCTCTCTCTTTCCCCTCTCTCTCTCCGTGTCTCTCTGTCTCTCCTCTCTCTCTTTCTCTATCTCTCTGTCTCTCTCTCTGTCTCTCTCTGTCTCTCTCTCTCCTCTCTCTCTCTGTCTCTCTGCCTCTCTCTCTCTATCTCTCTCTTTCTCCTCTCTCTCTCCATGTCTCTCTGTCTCTCCTCTCTCTCTTTCTCTCTCTCTCTATCTCTCTCTCTGTCTCTGTCTCTCTCTCCTCTCTCTCTCTGTCTCTCTGTCTCTCTCTCTCTCTCTCTCTCTCTCTCTCTCTCTCTCCCTCTTTCAAGCTGCTTCTTCCTTTCACACCCATGACTCCTTTCCTCTCTCCTGGCTCCTGCGGCTGCATCAGGATGCACACTCATGTTTAGGGATTTGGAGCTAAGATCCAGAAATGAAAGAGAATACATGTTGCTTGTTTTTCTGTCGTGTTACTTCACTTATTATAACCATTTCTAGTTCTATCTATTTGACTACAGATTTCATTTTTCTTTACTGCTGAGTAGAACTGCGTTGTGCAAATGTACCACATTTTCATTAACCATTCATCAGTTGAGGAATATTTAGGTTGTTTTTAATTTCTTCCCTATTGTGAAAAGAGTAGCAACAAACAGGACTGAATAAGTATCTCTACAGTAGGAGTCCTTCGGACATATGCCAATGAGTAGTGTAACCAGATCATATGGTGGATTTATTTTTAGTTTTTTGAGTTCTCCATACTGATTTCCACAGCAGTTGCACCAGTTTGCAACTCTACCAACAAGAGATGAAGATTCCCCTTTCCCTACATCCACACCAGCATTTGTGTGTCATTTGTTCTCTTGATTTTAGCCATGATGACTAGGGTTAGATGAAATCTTAAAGTGGTTTCAGTTTGCATTTCTTTAATTACTAAGAATGCTGAACACACGTGTTTCGTAGCCATTTTTATTTCTTTCTTTGAAAACTCTCTTCAGAACCATAACCCATTTTCAATTGAGTCATTTGTTTTCTTGCTCTTTTTGAGATTTTTCTTCTATATTTTGGATATTAACCGTCAGAAGTATAGGTGGTGAAGGGTGTCTTCCATTCTTTGGGATTCCTCACACTCAAATGCTTGTTTCCTTTGCTGTGCAGAAGCTTTTTAGTTTAATGGGGTCCCATTTGTCAATTGTTGACCTTAATTCCTGAGCAGCTGATGTCCAATTTAGAAAGTTCTTTCCTGCACTTATATCTTGTAGGGTACTGCCTATGTTTTCTTTTAACAGTTTCAGAGTTTCAGGCTTCATATTGAGGTCTTTGATCCATTTGGAGCTGACTTTTGTGCATGGTAATAGGTATGAGTCTAATTTTATTCTTCTACATGTGGAGATCCAATTTTGCCAGCATCGGTTTTTGATGATGCTTTTTTCCCCCTCCAGTGTGTATTCTTGGAAGCTTTGTCAAATATCAGGTGGCTGTAATTGTGAGCACTCATGTTTGGCTCTTCTAGTTTCTTCCACCAATCTACAAGTCTGTTTTCATGCCAATACCATGTTGTTTTTATGATTATGGCTCTTTAATATAGATTAAGGTCTGGTATATTCTTATCCCCAGCATTGGAGAGCAGAGGACTTTGTAAAGTTGTGATCACTGTCATATCCCATATGTCTAGAGCATACTGGCACATAGTGGGCACTCAACTAACTTGTTGAATGTAATTCCTGTTTCAGTGTGAGCATTTGTTGTTTGATTAAAATGAGAGCAGGTTGGAATAACAGTGTGGGTTTGGTTGACTGGCGAAATAACCCTTATATGCTGTACCAAAGACTGCATAATTTAAAAAGAAAAAAATGTAATTTTTTACAGTTCTGGAGGATGAGAAGTCCAAGTTTGACGTGCCACACTTTTTGATCTTTCATCTCAGATTGGGGAAAGGTAGAAGAGTGAGACAGCATCTGCACAAGAGAACAGGAGACTCAATTTTATCCTCAAGGTCTTTTTTAATCAGCCTCAATCTGCTGTGAGGATGGAGTCCTCCTGATCTCCTCCCTTCTCAAAAGTCTGACTTCTTAACACTGGGATAAGATTCTAACAAGCTTTTGGGGGAGTCAACATTTAAACCAGAGCACTGCTCCCTATACAAAAGGGAGTAACACCATCCATAGGGTGCAGCAAAATCAACCTTTGACACTGGACTAAAATGTTAACCATTTATTTATCTTTTCCTTGCTTACCAGTTTAATTCAATGTTACTAAGGAAGGGACTGTATTATAATGAACATTTCAACTTTATAAAAAATGCAAGTAGATGTGTGCATTATGAAAAAATCTAGTGGGGTAGATAAGCTCACAATATCACACAGAGTTCTGATGTAAGGACTCTGAGGTATTGATAATGATTTCTGGATCTCACCACTTCTCAAGATTGCTAGAGGCTCTGGACACTTTGTATTTGGTTTAACAAAAATCTCAATCTCCTTTATAGGTTAATCCTCAATTTTTAAAATCATGGCACTTTCTTCAGCATTCCTCCACCTGAAACAAAGACGTTGTTCTCCTAAAGACTTTAAAAGTATTCTATTATGAACACTTTCTCCCCCCTTTTTTAACAAAAAAAAATTGAGAATTTACTGCACTAGTACCATATATCATTTCTATGCTTTTCTCTCCCCCTCTATCTCCTCCTGTGACCCCCATCCCACTCCCTCTCAATTTTGTGACCTCTTAATTATTATTGACATATTTGTTATATATTCACACACATTTAAAACCTAGAGTGCTCTTAGTGTTTGAAGAAATCTCACAGGTCCCACCTCTAGATGAAGACCTACAGGCAAGCAGTGGCTGCTGAGAGAGGGAGAATTCGTTTTCTCCAGGGACAAGCTCCTCCAGGGACAAGCTACTTGATAGATTATCCAAGTCACTTCACTTTTATTTTTTCCAACAAATTATGTAATCATACTGTTCAAGTTTTCTGTTTCCCAAATGCTACTTTTGTAAGTGTGTGACTGTTCTTTTTAAAAAAATATTTTATTTATTTTTATTTTATGTGTATGAGTGTATTGCCTGCACGTGAGTGCACCCATGTCATGCAATGCCATGGAGGTCAGAAGAGGGCTTCGGCTTCCCCTGGAACTGGAGTTAAAGACAGTTCGCAGTCACCATGTGGGTGCTGGGAATCGAACCTAGGTTATCTGCAAGAGCAGTCAGTGCTCTTAACTGCTGAGCCATCTCTCCAGCCCCATGACTGTTCTTTTTGACCATAAAAATTCTGATGGTTCTGGAGGGTTATCAGCACTCTGTGACAAAGCCCAAGTGGTCCATTGGTTGTCAAAGTGATGGTGTCTCCATGAAGGTAAAGCTCTCCTATTGTAAGCACAATATTCAGTTTGGAGCCTAATGTGTTCTTGGCTCCTCAGGCAACTGACATTTGCCCCAAAATAGCTCTGTGGAAAATAAGCAATCATTGACAGTTGGAGGTCATGCCCTATAAATATTAAAAGTTTGGGCCATAGGCAAGTTTCACAGTAAAGGCTGGAGCTTTCTCATTTATTGGTAACATCCTTCAAACTGCCAGCAGCAGACATTTCAGACTAACCAAGGTTTTAGACAAATGAGGTAGTTTCCTTTTTGACACCATTTCTTTTTGTGGGTGCAGCATTTTGCAAAAGCAAAAAGTCTTCAATCTGTACCCTAAAGAACATAGTGAAGAAGACCTTGAAAACATTGTTGAACTTGTTGCATAAGCAGAGATGATACCGCCCAGTGCATCCTCCCCCACTTTAAAACAACACCTGGAGTCTTGGATGATATGCTGGTTAGTTTTTGTCAACTTGACACAAACTAGTGTCACCTGGGAAGAAAGAACCTCAGCTGAGGGATTTTCTCCATCAGACTGGCCTGTGGGCATGTATATGGGGCATTTTCATTTACCTTTATTTTCCTGTCTTTTTGAGACAGGGTCCCCCTGTAACCCAAGTTGGCCTGGAACTCACTATGTAGCCAGGCTGGCCTCAATCTATCGATCTCACAGCACATGGGAAACAGAGCAGGGATTAAAGGCATGTGCCACCAGGCCAGGCTCTGTGGGGCATTTTCTTGACTGCTAATTAGCATAGTGCCAACTCTGGCCAGGTATGTCTGTGCTATGTAAGAAAAGTAACTGAGCAAACCGGGGAAGCAAGGAAGTGAGCAGCACTCTTCCATGGTCTCTGCCTCTAGATACCTGCCTTGAGTTCCTGCCTTGGCTTCCCTTGATGATGAACAGTAATCTGTAATCCAAATAAACCCTTCCTCCCGAAGTTGGTTCTGGTCGGTATTTTCTCACAGCAATGCAAGGCAACCTAGGACAGACATTAAATAATACTATCTGTACAGGGTTGATGGTAAGCAGAAGAGAAGGTTAACCATTATAGGCAATAATAAAACTTTTGAAAACAAAGATGTGTATATAATCTGAAGTAATTGTGAACGGATATGCAAAATAAACTGATAAAGATTCTTAGGTTGAAAGTAAAACACAAACTATGAGGATCTATTGTGCTCAGCTACATTTAGAAACAATCAACTCGAAAAGAGAAGTTTATTCATCCCGTATGACCTCGGTTTCCCTTCTGAAAACAGGTGTGGAGATGGGTTCTCCGTGAGGCACATAAACATAGTATTCTTCTTGAGGGCATTTTCCTTCCCACTCGAATACTTGTTTTTCTTTAAAAAATTTTACATTGTCAATTAAATGCCAACTTTGGTCCCATTCACTGCTGCAAGGAGATGCTTAATCATTAATAGGAAAGGAAAGAGAAAAGATCCCACAGCTGCCCAAGTGCATTTTCTGTTTTCAACATCATCTGTCAAAAATAATGTCCAACATTATAACCGGAAAAAAGATAAACACATTTGGAGGCTTGAGAGAAAATCAATTTGTTTCAGCATTAGATTATTTCTAGTTGGTAAACAAAGCAAACATATTCTCATGTGATATACATCATGAATCACAATTGCACAAATTAAAATATAAAATGAGTTTATAGGAGTTCTTGAGTTCTTCTTTAATCAAAATTTAGTCTCTCCCAAAAGATACATGAAGGGCCTTTTATTTCTAGAAAACGCTTCAGTGAATATGTCAGACCCATTATCAGGACTGTGCTTCTTAAAGATGAAACTACTTTGCTAAAGCACTACTTTTAGGCTTATGAGAACACAGTATTTGCATAAGCAAACTGTGCCTTCACAATTAAGTAAGTTAATTAGGACCCACTTGTTGAATGGAATGGAGAATACAGAAATGTCTAAGACATGAGTCCTGGCTGGAAAGTACCACATACTAAGAACACACATACTGCAAAGGAGCTAAAATATGTGGGAGAAAATCAGATGCACACAAAAGGCTTTTTAAAGTTCTACACAGAGTGATGAGGGAGAAGCACAACAATCTGGCATAAGAGAAGGATGGGATGGTTTACAGAGTCCAGGAGACCCCCAATGAGTATCTGTGACTGGAGCGATGTCTTCGTGGTTAAGAGCACTGACTGCTCTTGCAGAGGGCCTTGGTTTAATTCCTAGTATCCATAAAGCAGCCCACAAGTAGTCCTAGCTCTAGTCCCATGAGATCTGATGCCCTCTTCTGGCTTCTGAGAGCATTATGCATGGCATGGATGCACTTATATACATGCAGGGAAGACACTCAGACACATAAAAATATAAATTTAAAAATAAAATAAAAAAAAATTTCTGGGCTTGTGACATGGCTCAGTTCTTATTATAAAGCTCGATGACCTGAGTTTGATCCCCAGAACCCACAATAGAAGGAGAGAGCTGACCTCTGAAGTTGTCCTATCTTCACACATTCACCATAGCATGCATGAAATTGGACACACACACACACACACACACACACACACACACACACACAAATAAAAAATAAAACAAAATTACTCTGTCTTATTCCCTGTTTTAATGGGAATTCATTGTTCTTACAATCCAACTTCATTTTCCTCTTCTTTGATGCTTATTAGCTATTGATCTGGTCACTGTCCCCATGAGATAATACGAAAAAAAACCCTATTCATAGCATAGAAATTGATTGACATTTCACTGATCCTTTTACATTATTCAAAATATAATTTTTCTTTTTTCATAGAATTACTTTTCTCAACAGTGTTATTTTTTCAAATTCCACCCATCCTTAAGTTTTAGCTCAAAATCCGCTTTCTCCAAGCAGCCTCTTTTGCCCATTCCTATACCAGACTGCATAATCTTCCCTTCACTGGTATTATCTCAATTTTGAAAATTCTCGTATACCTCTCCTTTCCTCCCATATGCTTTGTTTCTTGCTCAATACGTGTTCTTAGTACGTGTGCACTTCGGCAGGCAGGGCTCATGTCTCATTCACTTCTGAACTCTCCATTCCATTCAATAAAGTCCACTGTACACAGGAAGCTTCCTTTACATGGATGGGTGAATGAATATATATTACAGTATTCTTGATTTACTCATATTTAATGGATACCAACACTGGGGATGTGGACAGAGTAGATATCAATGGTTTAAAATATAATTATAGTATCTCATAAATGTAAAATAGTCTACTCAGGTGAAATAAGAAGATTCAGAAGTTGTGGTGACAGAGAATGTGGGTTCAGAAGATACAAACTAAAAAAGGAAACTCTTACTCTCTGTAAATATCAACCATGTTTTTGTTTGACGTTTCCTATCCATAATATTAAGAAAGGGCTTAGCTTAGTGTCCTTTAGAGAGACAAGTGTTTTCTGGTAAATATGAAAACATATTCCTAACCTCTTTATAGTAGTTTACAGTGAATAATGAATGCCCTTGAGGGAATACACTGCAGTTCATTCTAAGGTAAACTAAAATATAAATGAAGAGGAAACAGGAGTAAGGTATCCTGTACCCCTGCTTTCTGATTTTATCTTTCTATTCCCAAAGGAACATAGGAATGTTAGGAATTGTTTGTGAAATCAGCACACATTCCTTCCCTTAACATGGAAACCATCTGACCCACCATTGCCCCAGTTTGTCAAATGCTCGTCAATACTCGGTGGATAAAACGTGTGCTCTTCTGCAGCATCCTGCTGGCAAGGGACAGAACACTGCATAAGCAAAGTTGGATGGCTTTCAAAACTGTCATCCCAATAGATTTACAGCTACAAAGAGACTGTCATTAAATTGAGTCACTGACCCTGTGCTTGGAATAATCCCAGACTGGAGCACTCAGTTCGAGGTAGACCAACGTCAAAGGAGTAATTAGGGGCAAGTAACAAGACTGGATTCTGACATGTGGGGTGAGAGTTCACTAGAAAAGAATTGAAATGCTGATTGGCTGATGTTAGATAATTTAGATCTAACTGAAGAATGATTTCTCCTTTGCAGAGCAATTAGAGAACTACTCAGTGGGGTCAGCTGGCAGAAACATTAACACAGTTGGCTCTTCTCAAATTTGAAAGTGTATAAATGTCACCTCAGAATCTTGTTAAAATGCAGATTGTGATGCACCGTGTCTTTGCTGGGACACAAGTTTCCACAGTTTTAACCATGTCACAAGTGATGTTGATGATATTTGTCCTCAGAATACAATCTGATCTGAATCACAAGGATATAGACTTGCATTATCTACTACAGAACTTGAGGATATTGAGCACAGAACTGAGATCACAAACCAGGAGAGAAAACAGGACTTATTTGTGTGTTAAGCCAAGTAAACAAAAGTAATAAGAAAAAGAGATAGAAACTGGTTAGGTAAGGCAGTAGTTTGAGGATGTCCTTGCTGGTGGCCAGAGAATGCCAAATAGAGTTCTGGTTCCTGGTTCCTTGTTATCTCTTCTTCCTAAGGAGCACTCCTGCCAGGAAGCTGTAGGTGAGGACATGATTGAAACAGAAGAGGCACCTGGATATTTCATGTGTGAGATACCTGCAGTGACCCCATCCCTCACCCCAGCGTCTGCCTATAAAAAGTCCTAGGCTACCAGTTCAGTGGCACCCCATTTCCGGAAACCGTTCCTGCTACAGGAGGAGGAGTCTGCCCTCTTTCCTTTTCTTAAGGTTCCTATAATAAAATACATTTTTCTAAAACTCACTCTCTGTGGTTCATGAATTCATTCATTGAATTTACAAGACAAGAACCTAGAGGCAGTTGACTCAGTTTTGTGTGATCATGAGTATCTGGCATCCTAACTCTCCAGTTAAAACTTACCCCTGAAGACAAGAGGAAAGACCTCTGGAAACTCCAAAGAGCTCTGCAGAGGTCCTGAGGTTCAAATGGGTCCTGTGAGGGTACAAGTGAGAACTGGCTCTTGTGTCTGTCAACTTGAAGGTCATATGCACAATATTGCTGAGGCCAATTTTACTTGATTGACAGAGTTTGATGCCTGAACAAGCAAGAGGAAGTAGAGAAAGACAGAAAAGCAACCTTTAAATACTTTAGAAAGATGAAGGAAAAAATGGTATTGCAAGGTGGGGAAGAAAGGGATTAAAAGGAGACTTTGTGGATGGTGAAATATACTCAGCAGGTTACAGATTGTATGCTGCTAAGAATGATCAGGAAAATGGGAGAAAGCGGGTGTTGCAGGACCATCAATTCCTTAGATGACTGGTGATGATGAAGTTCAGGAAAAGAGGAAGAAAACAGGTGTGGGGGGCATAAGCGCAGCGCAGGATAGTAGGCAAACTACATATTATAAGCGATGTATTATATATTAGATAGATTAGCAATTATACTGGAGGTTGTCTTTGTTTCTGTTTCCTCAGTGAAATAAGAAGCCATCCACTGAGAAGGAGGAAGCAGCTGTGTACTGGAATGAGGGGAACAAGGAAGTGTGAACTGTTGTCTCAAGTGAAGAAGGAGAAGGAAGAGAAGGAGAAAGAGGAGGCGAGAAGAATTTGGACAGTCACAGACTTCTCAGATAACGCTTTGGTTGTACCTGAGACCAGGGGTCATGCATATAAAATGGGGTCATTAGGAGTTTTTCCCTCCTCAGTGTACAGTTATTCAAGAATAGATGCAGAAGATTTAATCAGTACTTGGATTTTGTTTGGTGATTACAATGCAGGGAGAGAGAATTATAATGTAACTGTGATAAAAAAATGACTTATTCTGTTTTATCCAATATTCATTTTTCCTGTAAATAGGACTATTATTCCATACCCTTTGCCACATAATTGCGGCACTCACCATGAATTACAGTCTTCTTGACTTTGAGCCCAGCAATCTGGCTTGCTTTGGCCAATAGAATCAGAAGAGTTGTCATATGACCAGACCTTAACCATGCCTGCATGTTTTACTGGTTCTGCACGATTTCTGCTAACACCATGAAAAAATCAGTTCCAGACACGTGCCTGTTCCACAGTGAGGAAAGACGGTAAAGACTGGAAACAAGCTTGCAGCTTGATTCAGAGATTCTCAGTATCCTGCAGGTGCGTGATTCAGGGATGCCTCACCTTATCAACTACAGAGATTTTGAATCATGTTATACAAATTATTTCCTCAAAATTCTGATTAACACATTGCACAATATGATCTTGCGAATGACAAAAGAAGGTGTCATCATAGTGAAGAATGGTATCTAAGTCAGATGAAGTGGGAGGTAAATAAAGCAGTAAAAGAAGAGACAGACAGTCATGAGGTGGCTGCGTTGGAAGTCACGTCAGTCACAGAGTCAGAGGGACTCAGGCTATTAGAAGAAGTGATCTACATAGATAAGAGGAAGTGGTTAAAAACAGAATAATTCAGATGAGGTTTTGTAGAGTTGAGGAAAATGTTAAGGTACAGGATATGGACATGGTAGTGAGAGGGTAAAGGAAAGTGATGGAAGATAAGGAGGATGAGGATCTGAGGAGTCTGAGTGTTAGACAAGTCATCCATGTGGATGTGGAAATGATCAAGAAGGTGACTGATGGGATTGGAGACATGGCTCAGTGGTAAAGAGCACTGGCTGTTCTTGCAGAGGAGCTGGGTTTGAATCCCAGCACCCACATGGTGGCTAGTAATCATCTGTAACTCCAGTTCCAGAGGATCAGACACCCTCTTCTGACCTCCTTGGGCACTGTATGACACAGGTGCATTTACACACACACACATAACACTCACACACATAAAATAAATAATAAATAAATAAATAAATAAATAAATAAATAAATAAATAAAGTTTTAAAAGAAGATGGCTGGTACCATGCTGGAGTTTAAGGAGGTGATTGGTGATTGTTAATATCTTCAATGAGTAAGACATTTGTGATTAAAGTGTCTATGGCAGCAACAAGGAGAGCACACTGTGAGGTAGTATAATGGCTGGAGGTTCCCAGAACATAGAGGTGTTAAGGAGAGAGAATAACAATGATTGGGAAGCAGCATAAGAAATAAAGATTCTTCCAGATTCAACAGTAAGTGGAATGAGGACTTTAAAATTGTCACTTTTCTCAGATGAGTATAGGAAGTCACATTCTTAGATGAGGACGGGAAGTCACATCCTTAGATATCTGAGTACAGGAAGTCACATCCTTAGGGTTCCACCAGGTTCCTACTGGAGCCAAGTGAAGGATTCTTTTTGAAGACATCAGAGTATTTGTGATTTTGCTGAGGATGCACTGAGCGAGATAAGATGCTAGAGAATGGGCTGGTGGCATCAAGAAAAGCCCCAACTGGGTGGATGAGAGGATAAGCAGGGCTGGGTAAAGACAAGCACAAGCAGGATAGGTTGGACGCTTTGAGGGCAGCATTCACGACTGAAGCAAGGCAGGATCCAGTTGTTTCTAATGTACTGATGTTTGGTTTCTCTGGCAGGTTTTAGTAGGGAACAAAACATGACTTGCCAAGCGTGTGTATAACCAAGGGACTGCCTTAACTTTTGTAGCGTATGACCTTGAGGCAGAAGAAGATAAAGGATAAAGCACAGCTGAAAGAAGGCAAAATATGTCTTTACAGCTGCTTTCTTCACTTCCTTGTTCACGCTTATCCCCACCTTAACTCGTATCTCTGCTGCCTTTGAGAATGCACAATTTTTTCCTTAAGTCTGGTGAAGAAAATGCCTTCTGATCAAGATATGGAAGGTCAGACATTGACATTATTATTCCATTTTTAATTATGCTAAATTATCAATTGCTCCTGAGCCTATATTGAACACTTACTAATATATTGGGCATTGTGTTATTGTTTTGTTTTAATTATCTCATTTGAGCCTCCCAGCAACTGTATGAGATGATAAACAATTAATCTCATTTTATAATTGTGGCAGTTAAGGCTTTGAGATTGTTTATCCAGGGGCCATTCATGAGGCATGAGGGTGAATGTGGGTTTGCATTAAGGATTCTGGATTCTGAATTCTAAGTGAGTCTTTTTGTAGCCTGTAACTGATTGTTCAGGGGTGAACTGTGGATAATTTTCAACAAATTGGGGCATTAATATTTGGTGGTTCTGTGCTCTCTGTTAACCTAGTATGGCACTTATCATCTCTTATACTAGATTTATGTTTCTGGTGTCTTCACTTGTATGGTTTCAATTCCATGGGTGGTTCTCTTTCTCTCTGGCCCCCAAATCCACTTCTTTTTGATCACTGCACCTGACAAAATACTTCATACACAAGAAATGCTTAAAATAATACATTGGCCACATGGGATAGGAATTGCTACCTTGGCATCTAATGAAGTCCTCATCATAAGGAATATACAAAATCAACTAGGGAGTTTCAAAAGAAGGCCCAGTGATCACTCACATTCTAGACTGATTTCAGTTAAGCTCACTGGTTTTCCTGCTAAGCATCGGTATTTTCAAGGCTTGCCAGATAGGCCAAATCTCGGCTTTGCAGAAAGAGTTTTTTACAATTTTATGCTTAAGATATAATTGCAAGTTTATGGTATGGGGTTTGGGGGATAAGAAGTAGCAGGTGCTAATATGGTAACATTGACATCATAAGATGGAACTTTAACTGTGACCCTTTTACCTTTGTACATTATTGCCCCGAGGCAAGGCTGCCTTGTAAGCAGCTCTTTATTCCACTGCTTTCTCCACTCTTGTTTATGCCTTCTCATCCTGTACCTGTAACTTTCACTTGCTTTGGATCCAGTTCTGTCTCTGCTAAAGCAAACTTTCTTGGGTACTTAGTAGACACAGCAATTGCTTTTAGGAATTACATGCAAAGCAGCACAGAATCTTCATAAATTGTACTGCCCCAAGAGTATTCCTCCTAATGTAGGCAACAGCCATTTAGACGGAATTTGAAAAAAGCATTATTGGCTTTGTTATCTGAATCCTCCTAAGCCACCCAGCAGCTAGTGACACTCATCAGACAGTGCTAACTGATGTGTACTGATCTGATGTGTTGAACAAAATGCGAACAGAGACTACCATTTGCCATCAGTACTATCAGGTGTTCATTCAAGGGAAGCTGGAAAGGATAAAGTGTATTTTCATTCTGTCAAAGGCTCTTAGGCATAGATATAGGAAAATACTCAATAATATCAAGGAGCCTGTTTCTTTGCTATCTGGTTTTTTTCTTAACTCTCCAGTCCTCTAGAAGATGAATGGCAAACAATTGCTGTAATAATACACCCATCCATGTAGGTATAGTACATTAAGACAGAACACTCCCTCCTTTCCATCCAGGAATGAAGGTGATTCCTTTAACCCTTAAACCAATGTTGGCCTTGGGACAAACTGTTACCAGTTGAATTCAGTGGGTGGTTTATCTCTCCAACTGTTAATTTTTGAGAGACTTCACCTACTTTTTCTCTTAGACCTCTAAGTAGCCTATTGAAGTATGAGATATCTTGGTGTAGATGAGACTTATTTGCCCTAGCCCTGAATATTCTAGCAGAATAGCCTATCCTAACCCCAAACATGTTGGAGAGACCAGTCATGAGAGCAGAGTACATGTAAGACTTGATATGAATTTGTAGATCCAACCAAGGCCAGAACAGATGCCCAGCTGGCCCCACTGACACAGGATCAACCATTCTTATAATTTTATAATTTTATTTATTTTATATGTATGAGTATATTGTCTATATATAAATGCACCCATGTCACATGTAATGCCCATAGAGATCATAATAGTGTGTCAGATTCCCTGGAACTAGAGTTATGGACAGTTGTTAGCCTCCATGTGTGTACTGGGAACCGAAACCAGGTCCTTAACCACTGAGCCATTTCTCCAGCCCCATAATTCTTCAAGTTTTGAGATGGCTGTCATACAGCAATTGTTCACTGATGTGAGCCCTAGTCATCCCGTCTTCATGGGAAGGGTCAGCAGACTGCTATCTAAGGCACTGTGCCTGATCCAAAGCTGTGCTTGGCAATTGCCTCTGGCAATCTACTTCATTTCTATAACTTATTGAAACAGGTGGCTGGTTTCGGAATTCTGTGCTTATAAACTTCACAAGTTGTACTGATGCACATCCAGGATTAAAAGACTTCACCAGTCTCCTAAAATTAGTGTATATGATTCTTCTATAGGAAGGCCACTTTTAGGGTTATAACCCAACAGAAAGGCACATAAATAAATGTTCAGATGAAGTTAGAATAATATTAGGGCAACCTAGGAATGAAGAGACCCAGATTCTCTAGTGAAACTCTAAAAAGACAGCATGCCTCAGGCCCTGCACATGGTTGGTTTTTTTTGTTTTGTTTTGTTTTTTGTTTTTTGTTGTTGTTATTTTGACCTTTTTATCTTGAAAATCTCTGTGTCGGCCGGAACTTATTTACTTATATTTTTTTAAAAACTAGAAACTTATGGACTCTTATGAAATTATATTGGCCCCTTTAATTGTTGGTTATATTTTCTTTTTGGGTGTTTAAGGCCATACAGCTGGTCCAGATAAACCGATTTATTTTTACTCTTAAGGTTGTTTGAGGATCTGTTCCTCAGGGGTCACATGGGCTTGGGAAGAGCCCCTGGCTCCTTTCTTTTACCAGTTCCACCTATGTGAAGATAAGTCAAAGGTCCTGCTCGACCATGGCTGGCTTTGCTTGGAAGCATGGAGGAAATGATTCCTCTGTGTTGACCCTCCTCTTTCTAGACTGGACACTGGTTCAAGTCCATATGTATAGCCAAAGGCTACATAACAAGCAACAATGCCAGACAGGCGATACCTTCTTTTGAACTGATGGCTAGGGTGGCTAAAGGGATTCCCAGATAGTAACCCAGCATAGAACTGGGAAAATGAACAACAGACCCCCAATCTTATCCAAAGGAATATTGACAACTGATTACCGCTAGATGAGGAAAAACTGACCCTCCTAAAACAAAGACCTCTA
>NW_008332087.1:2250395-2277211 GCF_000622305.1 Nannospalax galili
AGGATGATGGAAAATTCAAGGCCAGCCTTTGCTACACATTGAGTTTAGGCTCTACCTGGGAAGTGGGTGTAAAAAAAAAATTAATTAAAAAAAAAAGCCTCAGAAAGACAAAAACAAAAAAACAAAAACAAACAAACAAACAAAAAACTAGAAACTTATTTATAACTAAGGAGAATTGTTACATGAATTTAAGCAATATATGGCAAAACATTCATTGCAGCCTTACTGGGCCCAGATTTGGACTCAAGAACCAAAGAAGCCCTGCATTTTCTCTTCTGCTTCTCTTGTTAGAATTCACTGTCCATTGACTGTATCCATCCTTTATTTCCTTTCTTTTCTCAGACTGCCTTCCTGTGACTATTCATGACTATTCATTAGCCTAAACAGACCTTTCTAAAAGAGAGGGGATTCAGTACTAAAATCCACCTGAGATATATATATCAGGCCTGAAGCTCACTATGTAGACCAGATTGGATCTCACAAAGATCCACCTGCCTCAGCTTCTTGAGTGGTAGAATTAAAGGCATTTAACACCATGCCTGCCTGGCTAGGTTCACATCTTTGTGTCCTAATTACAAATCATCATTAGGAGAATTGTAATAATTACAGTTCAATTCACAGATCCAAGCTAGATAACCAACTGAGAGGGTGAACTGAGACCGAAAGGAGGAAACACTTAAAAGAAAAGAAAATTACAGGCCAGTTTCCTTATAAACAGAGGGATGCCAAACTCCTCAATGAAATTCTAGCAAACCACACTCAGCAGCACATTAAAAAGGATCATATACCATGATCAAGTGGTATTTACCCCTGGAACTCAAAGATGGTTCAATCGATGCAAATCGATTAATAAAATGAGGAAATGGCAGAATAAAAATTATCTTAGTGTATGAACAGAAAACATTTTTTAAAAAAATCATTGTCTTTACATGAGAAAGTATCTCAACAAATTGTGTATATCAGGAATGTCTCTTGGTATAATATAGACCATATATCACAAGTCTAAAAGTGATAGCCAATTCATTGTTAAAAAGCCCAAAGCTTTCGCTTTAAGATTAGAGCCAGCCCAGTGATGGCCACTCTTACCAGTTCTACTCAACATTAAGCAGGAGAAATTCTAACCAGAAAAGTTAGGCAACAAAAAGAAATAAAAGCATCCAAATTGGGAAGAGAAATAAAATTGTCACTCTTTGCAGATGGCATGGTCATTCATACACATAGGCGCGCACACACAAACACATGCACACACATATACATGCACAGGTAAAACCACAAAGAGTCCATTAAAAATTAAAATACTTAGAAATAATTTAACCAAGTAGGTGAAATGTACGCACGTTGAAAATGACATTGCAGTGCTGAAAAGATCTGAAGATTGCGGATATAAGTGGGAATATACACTCATAATCAGAAGAATCAATATTAAACTGCCCGTACTACCTAAAGCAAGGCGGAGTGAGCCCCATGAATCTCCCAATAGAATTCTCTACAGGAACAGAACAAAAATTATTTCAAAATACATACAAAACCACAAGAAATTCCAGATAGTAAACAAACTTTTTGAGAAAGAGCACATCTTAACTGCTGATCTCATAATACATTGCAGTAATGAAAAGTTACAGTCATTCAAACAGTATGGTGTTAGTATAGACACAAATATTAATGGAACAAAAATTAAATTCATCATATGTGATCAACGAATATTTGAAACGGGTTCCAAAAAGACAGTGGAGACACAGCAGTCATTTTAGCAACTATGCTGAGGAGACTGGATATCTGTGCATAAAACAATGAATTTGAACCTTAACCTTCATCCACGCTCTTCGTCCATCTCTCACTCATAAAAATCAGTACAAGATAGACTGAAGACTCGCATGTAAGACTTGGCCCTGTGAAACTCCTAGAGGGAAACATTGAAAATGCAATTACTTTATGATTCAGTAATCTAATTTTTGAAGATATAGCCAAAGGAAGAGAAGTCAGTGTCTACAAGAGGTATCTGCCCTCCCAAGTTCATTGTAGCACTATTCACAACTATCAAGACATGGAAGTAACCTAAATGTTTGCTGGTAAAGGAGGACTCCAATCATTCCTGACAACAGGGAGGAACTTAGAGGGCATTATGGCAGGTGAGATAAGCTGTGCAGAGAAGGACATACTGCCAGGTCTCTCTCATATGGCCAATCTAAAAGTCAAACTAACAGAAAGAGTAGAATGCTGGTAATGGGGTGTAGACATTGGAGGAAATGGGAAATCATTGCCTAAACAGTAGAAATCAAATCACTGTTAACCGTACACCTGTGCATAGTTGTTGAAGTGTTTATTATAATTCATGTTTATGCACAGGAGAGTTATACTGTTCACGTTGAACATACAGGCACTCTTTGCTTTTCAGAATGTGAATCTAACAACTGTGTTAAATATTTTAGTATATGCTTTTTTCTTATAGAGGGTGTAGAGAGTCATCAGTGAAATGACCAAGAAAAAAATACAAGTCTTTGAGGAACAATTTTATCATCAATCTGGCAAACCTATTTCATTGTTTTATGCCCATGGGCCAGACATATGTGCTCAAACTATGGAAAGGGTTTGGCAAAGTCTGAGGCAGAGAAATAATTGCTACTTTGTTACATTTTTTTAGAATTCCCTTTCAAGGAGCACAGGTACAGAGCATTATTGCCCGCAGTCATTTCACTTAAAATGTGAGAAACCTTCTGTTGAAAATCAAAGGCAGCATAATTTAGTTTTTGGATAGTGTGGCAATTTTTTAGGAAGCCACAATGACTAGACCTGACCTCTGATAAGATAGAGGTTTTTATTTTAGCAGGGAGTGGATGTTTGTCAATTAATGATGCTGATAATTATCCATTACAAACTGTGATGGAAAATTACAAGCAAAGTTGGAAAATTACAAGCAGTTTTGAGGTCATAAAAGTAGGACAATCTGTTACAGTGATGAGTGGAGTGAGAGGGTGGAAGAAGGGAGATGTGACTAGTGCTTGGATGGAACTAGAATACAGAAACCAAAGTGAAGTAGAGGTAACCATATCTGCATGGGTCTCCAGGAGGGAGTGGAGACCTGGCATTGGAGAAAGTGAAAGAAAGCCAGTGCAGTTACAGCACAGAGGGCTCGGAGGAGCTAAAGGAGGTGGGAGGAAAGGCAGTAGCACCTCCACATGGGGCAGGACCTTGTGCTCCACATGCAGGGCTGCTCCTTTTATCATGAGAACATAGGGAAAACAGTGAGAGAGTTTTAGTAAACAGACTTTTACTGTTTAGTCAGAACAGACTTTTCTTTGCAAAAAAAGAATTATTCTGAATGCTGCGTTGAGAGTAGTCTATGGAACAAGGGACTAGAAAGCTATAGACAGAATGTTTAAGCGGCTTGTGGTTAGGGAGATGCATGAGTCAGTAGAATGCTTGCTGTGTAAGCATAAGAACCTAAATTCAGCTCCCCAGCACCCATAGGAGAAGCAGGTGAGGTGAAAAGTGCCTAATATCTGAGGACTAGGGAGGCTAAATCAGAAGGATTCCTCAGGCTTGCTGGCCAGCCATTGTGGAGGGTAAATAAATCAAGAAGATGCACATTCAGAGTGATGGAGGAAAATACCCAGAGTTGATACCTCGTCTCCACATACACATGCACACACACAGGTACCCAGGCACACAAACACATACACAGACACAGACACACACACACACACACACACACACACACACACACACACACACGGCTATAGGCAGTAAATACTAACATTGCCCTGATGGTAGTAATAAAAGAAAATATGGTGGCTATAATGGAAAGTATTTCTGGGTAGAATTGGCAGGATTTATGATGAATTGAATGAGGAAATAATTTAGGTGCAAATATGACCCTGATCTTCCTGTCCCCTTGCTTCACTGCAACCATGACCCATTTTTATGAATGTCCTTTAGAGTTTCCTTCACTGTGTAACTGAGATGTCCTCTGTTTCTCAACTTGACCATGTCCCTGGTCAATAGAAGAAGCAGAAGTGCTTGTTCTTAGAGCAGAAGCCCATGATTAAGGCCTCGTTCTGTGCTCTGCTTCTGTTGTCTGTGAGAACATGGCCATGGCACCCTGCTGGAAAATGGTGGATGCCTGAAGCAGAGCTGAGATGCTCAGACATCTTGGGGGAAGTTGATCAGGATCGGTGGACAGACATTGGCACATAACCAGAAGAGTAAGCCCAGCCAAAAGCTGTAGTGCCCCATGGCAGATCCTTAGCTGCTCCCTGAAGAGCAATGGCTGCTTTTGTATTAAGCCACTGGGGCTTTATGGTTGTTAAGTGTGGCAAGAGATAAAGTGCAAAGTAGATTTGAAACACAACTCTCTGTCTTGGACTGAATACTTGTGTCCCCAAATGCATTTGTTGAAATCCTGTGCCCCAATGGGACATTGGGAGACAGGTTCTTTGGGAGATAATTAAGTAAAAAGCATAATGCCCTTTTGAATAGGACTAGTGCCAGTGGAGGAAGAGGCCTTTGAGGAATGATATTTTTTATTCACCACTTGAGGACATAAGACAACATCATCTTCACACTTGTAAATGGGCCCTAGCCAGAAACTGAATCAAATGGCTTCTTGACTTTGGGTTTCCCAGTCTTCCAAACTGTGAGAAATAAAAGTGAATTGTTAGAGCCGCACAGTTTATGATATTCTGTTATAAGCAACCCAACCCAACTAGGGCTTCAACAGCAAAGACCTGCTATCATAGGAGAATGGAATGTATTACCATAACACAGAGTTCTTAGAGTCTAGGAAGTAGAAGTTTTGATGAGAGCTTGTACCTTGAAAACCTCCCTACACATTATTAATTTACCAATATTTATCAAAGTTGGCTCAATGGACATGCCTGCCCTTAGTAGGGGTTGATACTGAGAAAGAAAATTCTAAAGGTGCAGCTCGTGTTTATGCATTTTTTTCATAGTCTAGCATGTTTTGGTGACAATGACACTTTTATGTTTAATGAATCATAATTTTAAAAAAGAATGCTAACAAGATCACATAATATAACAATTAATTATTTAAAACATTAAGCTGGCAAGTTCCTGTTTAGTGGAGAGCTTCTGTTGCCTTTCACTTCTGGTGGTTTTGTCCTACTTTTGCACCATTTCACCAGAGTTACAAAGAGGAAGGTGCGCCTGATGGCAGGAACAAAACAGTTCCCAGCAGCAACACTGCCAGTTCAAAGTCACATCTCTTCAAAGAGAATAAAAGCAGAAATTGAACAAAACTTCTTTCTCAGACATTGACTGTGGAAAGGTGACAGAGATGGATCAGGCTGCTTCAATGAAACCCTGAGCCCTGTTTATGGATACCCATAAGAGATCCAATACTTAATGTTGCTAGACGAGGGTTCATAACAAGTATTTCTGTCACATAAGAGATTGATATTTGGAGAAATAAAATTGACTCCTTATCTTTTTTATTTGAACTGTGATTGTTTGATATTTTTTTCAATGCTTTCAGATAGACTTGAAGTGGTAGTTAGTATGCAAAAAAGCCACTGGAGAGGTTATTCAGCCGCAGGTTCTCGGTGAACTTAACACTGTAGGTGCGGTGTTGGGCCTGAGAATCTGAATTACTAGCAAGCTCCAGGCAGTGGCTGGTATAAGTAATGGCATTTTAAGTGGCAGTGCTTCAAGCATGAGGTTACCCCCACTCACAAATCTAAAGCGAGAACCCTAGAAGCATCCTCACATACAAGTTATATACTCCCCCCCTCCTCTCTCTCTGTCTGGCTCTAGTTATCTCCTCAAAAATCAAAGCTACAGATGAACTATGCTGGGTGAAACAAAGGTGGAGTTGTGTGTAAACAATGGGAATTGGTGAGATGCACAATGGCTTGTCTCTCCTTCCCTGAATATCATGCCTTCTGGTATGGCATAAAGTTAATCATTTGAGGAATGAAAAACTGAGTCTTAAATGAGATGTGAGTTCTGTTATATCTCTCCCATACCTGCAGTTCCTTGCTCAGTGGAAGGCATTTGAACACTGAATCGTGAAAGAAAAGTCATAGGAGGCAAGTCAAGAGCTTTGTCCTGGACAAAGCCACGTTCTCCACTTGACCGGAGCCAGCCTACAAGGAGGGCAGAACAGTGCCGTGCACATTTGGCTACATTTTTCTTGTCAAGCGTTATTGGAGTTATTCTGTTTTTCCCAATTTTCCTTATGCAGCTGACAGCCTGATATGTAAGAAAGAGTACAGGCAGGTGGGCAAGAGTGTTTCTCGTTCGATTTTTCCTTCTTAATTTTAATGGAATTTTTGTTCATTTTATGAAAAAGAATGTGTATCTTGCAGAAAATATAAATAAGCATAACAATGAAAGAAGATATGAGTCCATTCCTCGGGAAAAAAGATGAAATTAATTTCTTGTATTTTATTTACATTTTTACAAAATGTAAAAATTCTGATTTACGGGTTTGAATAATTGTTTTCTTTTTAATAATATGTTGGGCATTTTCACTTACCATTAAATACTGTGTAATAACAAGGTTTACAATTCCACAGAGTTTTCCTGTTTATCCCTTCTGATGATTTAAGTGTTAAAACCAGTATCTCTCCTCCTCTCACTTCTCTCTCTCCCTCTCTTTTTAAAAAAAAATAATCTCTAATATATCACTGTGCTTGTGGGAAAATGAGAAATTATTGTAAGGCCAGAAGCAAGAAAATGAAAGCTCAAATACAGAGCTTTTTGAAGTGATAGAAACAATGTTTGCTTGGGTATGTACATATTTGCTTGAGTCTAGTTTTTAAATTGGCTATTTGCAAGGGACCAGGAGAAAAATCTCGTGATGCTTACAGGTGAGGAAGTATTCCAGAGGGAGGCCCGGAGGACATCTGCTGCTGAACTAAGTGTTTGCTTAGAGAGTAAGTGAGTGAATGAGTGGTGTGTGTGTGTGTGTGTGTGTGTGTGTGTGTGTGTGTGTAAAATATGCTTATTTATGTTAATCTATATGTATGTAGGTGTAGTGCAAAGCCCGGGAGGAGCTCTTAGGTACAGGGAGTTGTCTCTTTCTTGATTTATTGCATTGGATATTAGCTTCACAGATAAGATAGTTTGTAAAAATTCATTCTACACTTTATGGCATGAACACATATCTGAACATATTTATGGTACTTGAATAAAATGTAAAAAGAAATCATCCTACTTATGTGACTTCTTCCCACATGTAAACTGAATATTTATTTTAATTTGATTTCAAAATGGCAAAGTTTCATATTCCCAGCAGGGGAAAAAAAAAAAAACAACTTCTTTCTTTGCATAAATGTAAACAAAACTGAGAATTTTCACAGATAAAAGTTGCACACACGGAAATGAACCGTCAGGGGAGAGAGTGAGCAGAGACAGCAGAGTTCAAAACCAGATCCACAATTACCAGCAGCATCTGCACAGCTGCTAAAACGTGAATCTGAAGCAAGTGCGATGGATGCATCTGATCAAACACAAGAGTACTGGAAATGTGAACAAGAGACTGGGAACTGCAAAGTAGCTCTTATTATGAGAAGCCAAACGGTAATTCAAGAAATGGAAAATAAAGCTTAAAGTGATGCTTTTAATAATATGTGATTTTTAAATGCCTTCTCAGAACATGGAAAAGTAGGAATGTCTTAAATTTCTTTAAATCGTGTATTTTACTTATCTCAATGCATAGGCAGTAGTACGTCAATATGTGTTTAAAATTTAAGTACCTTATAATTTTCCTTATGTATTTTTAAATACCCTGGATATGTTTTACACATACATATACCATAGACCAGTGTATGCACAGATGAGCTTTGGTCCAAATTGAAATATAGAAAGCAACACCGGTGACTTTGTAGTGTCAGTGTAATACAAGAGGCACATATTACTTCTAGAATCCTCTTTACAAAGAAGTGTTCAATGTTTGTTTTCCTTTTAATGAGTTTTCTGGACTATTATTTATACAGAGCCCGTGTGCACTTGTGCATGTCTGAGGCATAGCATTTCAGACATGAACTTGCTCTGTAGTGGATGTTGTGAGAAGATTATCCAAAAGGGAAGACCAATTTAGTAACTGGAAAAGAGATCTGAAAAAATTACCCAGAATGCAGTATAGAGAGGAAAAAGAATGGAAGACATGAAGGAACAATTAAGACACATGAAAGACAGAGGTACATATGTATAAGCATGGACCACAAGAAGAAGTGGAGGATGAGGAAATCCATAAAGATTATGTCGAAGTTTTCTCTTGGCTTGATAAAAATACTACTTTTTACCTTAAAATTTTCAGTGAAGCTAGAGAAAAAGATATAAGAAATTTATTTAGCCATGTTTTAATGAACTTATAGCTCACTCAAGGCAGAAGATTTCAGGTATGGTGATATTGCCCATTATTTTATATTATCTATTTATTTATTTACATATTTTTTATTATATATTATTTTATTATTTAAATACTAAAGCATCATGGTAACAAAACAGCACAGTACTGGTACAAAAGGACCCATGTAGATCTATGGAACAGAATAAAATATCCAGATATAAGCCCACACAGTTACAGCCACCTGATTTTTGACAAAGATACTCAAGATAATCATTAGAGAAAAGGCAAGCTCTTTAACAAATGGTGCTTTTCAAACTGGGTATACACATCTTAAAAAATGAAGCTAGATCCTTATCTCTCATGCTGTACAAAAATCAACTCCAAATTTAAGAAATTAAAATTAGACTGCTAGAGGAAAATGTGGGAAGAAGACTTCCAAGTGTAGGTTAGGTAAAGACTTTCTGAAAGAATCCAAGTTGCTCAGAAAAAAATGCCAATGATTGACAAGTGGGATCTCATGAAATTATATAGCTTCTATACAGAACAAGAAATAGTTAATTGAGTGAAGAAAGCACCAACAGATAGTTACTATTTAGGATATACAAAGAATTCAAAAAGCTAAACAATAAGAAAATAAACAACCTGATCAATAAACGGGGTAATGAAACAAACAATTCCCAAGACATGAAATACAGATGGCTAATAAGCTTATGAAGAAAATATTCAGTCTCACTAGCTATCAAAGAAATGCAAATCAAAATTCCATCTCATCCTTCTTAGAATGTCAATCATTAAAAAACAAACAAGAACAAATGCTGGTAAGGTGTGAACACAAACTTCTTACACATTGCTGGTATGAATTGAACTACTCTAAACTCCATGGAAATTAATATTGAGATCTCTCAAAAAACTAGAACTAAACATACTATATGAGCCACTCTTGTGTGAGGGTCTCCAAATCAAAATATCATAGAGACACTTGCACATCAGTATTTATTGCAGAAGTATATAGAATCAACTTAGATGCACGAGAGCAGAGGAATAGATAAGGAAAATGTGGTATTTAAACAGAATGGAAAATTTTCAGCTACAAAGGAGAATTAAGTTATGCAAATGAAAGTCATATAAATGGAGACAGTCATATTATGTAAGTTAAGTCTCAAAAATACTGTATGTTTTCTTTTATTTGTGGCTTCTAGATAGTCACATAAAATTGTATATGTATGTATTATTAAATAAAGAAGTGATACTGTGTCAGGAGACAAAGGAGACTTACAGGAGTAGAAAGGGGTAAAATAAGAGAGGGTTGTGGAGAATGGGGTGGGGATGTGCTTAACATACAGTGTGTACTTGTAAGAAAATTAAAGAATAAACAAAAGAACTTTTAAAGAACACAGCAGTTGTAGAAAAGACAGAAAAGACAACATATAAAGAAGTAGCTGTTAGACTGACAATTGGCTTCTTGTAGAAATAGTGGAAGCCAGAGCATAAACTGTAGAGAAAAAATCACAGACAGTCCACAAAGGCTTGCCTTGAGGGAGATCGGGCTGAAATAAAGACATTTTCAAGAGCAATACTGAGAGTGTTTACAAGCAGCAGATCTTCACAAAGGCTATACATCAGAAACATAGGTAGGAAGAAAATGTTTCCAGAAGTTATGCCTGTGCTGAAGAATTAAATTAAAAAGTTAAATAATGAACATATTTGGTGATGCAAAGTAAGAACTAACTAGATACAAAAGCAATACTATCTAATTTGTGAGGTTAAAAAAATCAAGATAAATTTGAATTCTAGAAAATTTACTTTGAAACAGGGAGTGACCAGAATTAATTGTTTTATATTCATATAGGAGAAGAGTTATGATAGTGATTAACTTTAGATATCTTGAACTAAGAATGCAGATTAAGGTTTCCAGAGGACTTAGAATGACAGAAACCAAGGGCAAAAATTCCAAGCCAGTAAGTGTTATGTAAGGAAGGGTGATAAAACTCAGCTTAAATAAGAGATAAGTATTTGTTCAAAAACTACTGAAAAATTACACATACAATATCTCTACATGAGTCTGTGTGTATAGCTGAAGACTTTATAACAAGAAACAGTCCCAGACAGGAGAAACCTCCCTTTGAGTTGTTGTCCAGGGTAGTCTAAGAGATTCCCCAAATTACACAGGGTATTGCTATAGCCCTTGGTTGTCTCCTAGAACCTGAAGGTAAGACCCTATTGATGAAAACAGGACATACTTCAACACAGGACTTGGAGCAATGGAGCTAGAACTAACCTGGAAGCCATGCCCCTGAAGTCTAGTTTTTATGAGAGAGCAGCAGCTTGCAGAGTGTTTTGGGGAACATTCCACAAGCTGCTAAGTGAGAACATCAATTGATGGTCCACCCCAAGCTTTAAGGCCTACTAACCACAACAACTGGCAAAGTAAACTATATTCAGACAGTAGTGGCACTTTTTATCTTGGGAGTAATCAAAAGCTACCTAATTGGATATAAAGCCCACTCAATGGGAGGGAGCTCATGTGTGGTACTGTAAACATAGCCAACTATATGTGGCTGGAGAGATCATAGATCTTAGAGAAAACCTCAAGGCTGTCACATCCTTAGACAAATGTAATTTCTTACTATATGCTAAATATGGATCCTTATAGTTACAAAGTATGCCAGTCACCACTTATCAAAGAAGCTTCTTTTGCAACTGACAGATACTATTACAGAGTTCCACAACTGGTCACACAGAGATTAAGTGTCTGTGAAATGCCCAATAATAAGTGACACCTACAATGGAACCTCTACACCCAAGACTCATGAAACATCGTGGAACAAGGGGTAGAGAGAACACTAATGCATCTCTCAACTCTCATCAGCGAAGCTTCCTCATCCAACAGAGGGCAATGAACCCAGGGCTCAGGCACCATTGCAGAAGAAATGCAGAAAGTTTGAAAGAGCCATGGGAGGAAGCACCTGACCATATGGAAATAGAGTCTTACAAGCTCCTGAGACATTTCCCATATGAACTTACAGTAATGATAACAGCACGCACAAGACCCATGTAAACTCAAGCAGACAAAAACCCAGCATAGAACCATGGAAATGGGCAGCAGGCCCCAGGCTTAGCCAAAGATTTATTAGACAGTTGATCGCTGCTGGGTGAGGAAGAACTGATCTTCTCTAAGGGAGTGGCTCTAGACAGGCTGACTAGACCCCAGTGGATGAACTTGCACTGAGGGATGTCAGGGAATATGAACTTGAACATAAATGACAGAATGCATGAATTCCAATGGGTGGTCTTTGGGAGGGTGCTGACAGGGAGGGAGTTATAAAAATTATTACAATGTTTTATATTAAATATACAAAAATATCAATAAAAATATACAAAACAAATCTCCATATAGATATTTTAATACATCTCTCTAAGGTGTCTATGAGTTATATAAGCAAAATAAGTCTATAGGAATGCTAAACAACATAATAACCAAGTCTGATATGTAATAAATGTATTTAAACTATTAGTCTTGCAGTACCTTAAAAATGCCTGTGTTAGGTCATAAATTAAGCCTTAAATTTCAACATTTCACAGTAATATATACCACATACTCTATCTTCAGTACAGTTGCTGATCTGGTTAGTTTTTATTGTCAACTTAACACATTCTTGAATAACTTGGGAAGAGGGAACTGCAATTGAATAAATTATCTCAATCAGATTGCTCCGTAGCCATGTCTGTGAGAGAATGTGTTGCCTGATTAATGTGGGAGGGTACGACCCTCTCTGAGCATCACCACCCCTGGACAGGTGGGCTCTGGCTGTAGTAAGAAAGCCAGTTGAGCAAGACAGTGACTGAGTCAATAAACAGCATTCCTCCATAGTTTCTGCTTGAGTTCCTGCTGGAGTTCCTGTCCTGACTTCCCCCAACAGTTGTCACTTTGGAGTTGCAAAATGAAATAAATCCTTTCTTTCCCTAAGTTTGTTTTTGGACAGAGTGTTTTATAATCGCAACAGAAAGGAGGCCATAGCATAGACAGATACCAGGAGGAGTGGGGTCTTCTTGGGATGGACCTGAATATGTTGGTTTTAGGGAGAATTCTAGAAATATTTGGAACTCTGAGCTAGAAGAAAACACTGAGTTCTGAGAATGTAATGAGTTGTTGTGGGAGCTTGGGAGATAATGCTGAAAGAAATGCAGATGAAGGAGACCTGGCTTGTAAAGTTTCAGAAGGAAGTGAAGATATTATCAAGGCTATTTGTGTGAAAATTTGGATTAAGAGACTGTGGTTACTGGTCTGTTAGAACTGAAGAATCAGCTGAGATTAATTATTAAGAGATCAGCGTCATTGAGGTGAAGTCTTCTGTGAATAGGAATGTATTTCAGGAGAAGCATACAGAGACTGTAATCCGAGGAAGCCACGGCTACATCTCAAGCTGGCAATGTCTAAGAGTCTCCCACATGGCACTGGCTTTGAAAGCATGAAATCTGCAAGGTTGAAGGGGTCATGGACAGCAGCTGAGGCCTGGCGCATGTGTTGCGGTCAGAGTCCCTAAAGAGAAGCCTTCATTGCAGTGGGGACTCCAGGATATTGGAGATGCCAGAACCATGATATGTCTTCCAAGGATAGCAGTAGAGTGGATCTGGCTGACCTGAGACTGTAAGGCAAGCTATGTGTACTGCAGGGCAGAGTCGGGGAAGCAGGGCTTCCCAGGTCTTTGGAGCCCAGATCATGAGTGAGGACCAGGTGTTGGATACTGAGCTATACTGCTGGACTTTGAATTTCCTTAAGTGTTCTTGTTTTTATGCCCTGTTTCTTCCTTTTTTGAATAAGAATGCAATTAACTTTTTTTTATTTTATTTTACAGGAGCCCATGGATAAGAGACTATGGATTTTAAAGAGGCACTGAAATTTTAAAGCGTTGAAATTTTAAAATACTATGGGATCTTTAAAAGTTGTGCTGTGTTTAAATTATGATATTAACACGAGAGTTTGCGAAGAAATATGATTTAATAGTGAGGTCTTTGTATGTCACGTTGACAAGGAGTCACCTAGAAAGTGGGAACCTCAATTGAAAACTTTTCTTAATCAGACTGGCCTGTGGTCATGTCTGTAGGAGACTGTCTTGACTAATGTTTAATGTGGGAAGGCCAGCCCATTGTGGGTGGCACCAACCTTGGGCACTTGGGCCGCCTACGCTGTATAAGAAAGCTAGAACTGAACAAGTCAGTGACTGAGCCAGCAGTGTTCTTCCATGGTTTCTGCTTGATTCTGTCTTGAATTTCTGCTCTGATTTCCCTAATGAGTCACTATGACCTGGAAGTTGTAAAATAAAATAAATATTTTCAAGTTGGGCGTGGTGGCACATGCCTGTAGTCTCAGCACTTGGGAGACAGAGACAGGTGGATGTCTGTGAGTTTGAGGCCACCCTGGTCTACATAGTGAGTTCCAGGCCAGCTGGGACTATAGGGAGATGCTGTTTCAAAAAGACCAAAAAAGTGAATAAATAAATAAATAATAAATAAAGAAAGAAATGTATTCTTCCCCTAAGTTGCTTTTAGCCAGAACATTTTATCACAGCAAGAAAAAAGAAACTAAAAAGAATTTGTAAATAACAAAAATTTTAAACCAGTATCATGGTGTGTATCTAAGAAAGAAGTTTACAAATCAGGCCGCACTCAGAATCAGAAGAGGGTCGGGGCGCTTCACAAAGCGGTAGGACCCACTAAGGAAGGACATCTGACTGGCCACAGCTCTGTGCCTGTCTTTCTTAGGCATTTGCTTCATTTTTGCATAATCTGATCAGAATGCTGAGTGTGACCAACTGGGTGAAATATGGGTTGTTATTTTAAAGAATACCTAACTTGGGTTTTGCTTTATTTATGTGCTAAGTTAGGCTGCAATTTGTCTCATGGGAAATAAAAATATACAAACATCTTCAGTTTGATATCCTTTTTCTTATTTCGTACATTAATTGGAAATTAACAAAACTATAGCTAAAGGAAGGCATTCTGTTATAGGAGAGATAAGGGTTAATTTGCCTAAGATAGGTACCTTGTAAACTGGCCTTCAACTAAAGAAGCTGGCTCTGCCAAAGCTCCATGGAAACTGGTTCTCTTTTCTTATTTAATGGGTGAACTGAGCATTGGGCAGTGGTCCTCAGGTCATGCTAGGGCAGGACCACAGCTGCTATACTTCCTGCTATAGATGCTGAGTTGGCAGGAGTGGGCTGGGTCAAGCTTCTACCACATCTTATTTGTGTTTCCTGGAAGCCTTTGATCATTTGAATGGTGGGAGAATATTTCCCTAGTGTTGAATCTTCAAAATCTTCAGACCAAAGTGTGGGGTTCCCTTCCCAGAATGATTCTGGCTATGCCAGATTCCTTTCTGTTTTCCCAGAGCATGGTGGAAATGAATTTAAGTTGCCTCATCTTTGTGAGGAGATCCCCAGGTGAACTTTCTCCAGTAGGGTTGCTATGTGCCATGCTTGGTCATGTACATTTGCTTTTTCTTCATAGAATAAAGAGTCTCTCAGACATGGATGATGGGTGTGGAAACTGGTAAAGCCATTTGGAAAACAAGTTGGTGCTACTATCCAAATTGCACATTCACTGCACTTGTGACCAGGAGATTCCACCTTATGGAAACTGGCATAGCTATACTGCAGGGTCCTGGCTATGCCATGTTAGAATCCCATAAAATGGTGACTCCTGAAAAGATGGAGGTGAAGATGTGACCACGGTAGGTCAAAAATGATCCCCTTTTCCATCCTCTTCTTGGTCCTCAGAGGACTGATTCAGAAGGTGAGGTTTACAATATCATCCTTATGCATACAAGTCTGTAAATATCCAGACACGTCTGGTCTCTGTTGTTATTATGTTCACAAGACATTAAAGTGAGAAATTAAAAATGGATTACCACAATTCATTGTCTTTTTGGAAAATGTAAGCTGTTGCCCTAGGGCAATATTGCAGCAAATAGCTTGATGATAAAAGGACTCTTCATTCATTTACTCTGTTGTTGCCTCTTGTTACAACCAACATTCAGAACTTGAAAATTCAAGCTAGTCCTTCATCTTCTCTTTTCCTTTGTTGAAAAAAATTGAGATTAGAAATTAGTCCTTGTTTGAAATTTAACATAATGAACTTAATATAGATATAACTCACCTACAAATTATTAAGAATATCTGTAAAAATTCCTTAGAAAAATAAATTACAAACAGGAGCTTTTAACAAACACAGAAAGACAAGTTTAACTAGGCAGTATAACATCTGGCTTGCTGACTTGAAAAATCAGTAACTCTTTACATTTATATTACATAGGCAAATTAAAATATTATTTTTATCCTGTTAAATGGATGCCTTTTAAATTTATGTTTGCTTATTTAGCTAATGTCATAAAAAGCACCCTCCTCTTCATCTGAAATGTGTGTTTCCTTTGCCATGTTTCCGTTTGAACTACGTACTAGATGAAGTGGAAAAACACAGCCTTACTAATCATTTATATTCTTGTGGATTAGAAGCCCTTTGGGGATTGCACAAAATCATACAAGAATTGGGTTTCAAAAGAGTCATGGAATGTGTTCAAAAGCAGGTAGCCACCGTTTGGGACTCTTTCTACTTTATTTTCTCTAAATCTTACATTGCAAGTTGTTGGTGACAGTGTCCTGTGTTGCTCACATCTCCTCTTCCACGCACGTAGGAGGATGGTATCGCTCTCCTCCTTGAAATGAGCATGGTTTTAACTTGCCGTAGTCAAAAGCACGTGAAGAAGAATCTGAGTCATCTCTGAGTAGATACAGTCAACTCTCAAAATAAGGAGATGGAATATTGAGTTCACGTCTATGGGACAGTCTTCGTACTTTCCTGCAAGCAAGAAGGAAACTTTTATTTTGTTAAGTTGTTGAGATTTTAGAGATCATTGTTATAGCATCCTAACAATATTCTAATATACTATTTCGTCTGCCTAGAGAAACATTACTAATAGAGACATAACATTGCATTTCAATTGCAATATCTGATTACAAGATATGCTTTACGATCAGAATTCAACATATTTCTTATTTCTACTCACAGTGAGTCTGTTTTTCACTAGTTATTTTTCTATTCAGTCTAAAAAATTTCAGACTTATCTGTGAATTTTCAGCCCTGATTCCCACATGTGATGATTTGCTAAACATTTTGATGTCAGAAATGGTGATTAGAGGGGCTGGAGCGATGGCTCAGAGGTTAAGAGCACAGACTGCTCTTGCAGAGGACCAGGGTTCGATTCCCAGCACCCACATGGCAGCTACAAATCATCCTTAGCTCCAGTTCCAGGGGAATCCGAAGCCCTTTTCTGACCTCCGCGGCATTGCACGACATGGGTACACTCATGTACATGCAGATAATACACTCATTCATACACATAAAATAAAACTAATAAATAAAATATTAAAAAAATAATAAATTAAAAAAGAAATGGTGATTAGAAAGCTGAGAAACAAGGCCATGGTTCTCTGTTCTTTTCTTGATGTTGCTAATGGGTATTTTGGAGCAAGTAACTTGACTTGTTTATGTCTCTGTTTCTATATATTTAAAATGAAGGAGTTGGGTTATGATATCTTCAAATTGATTTCAGCTCTAATGTTCTATGACTTTTGGAATATTTCTCAAATGAAGTTTTGCCACAATTTATGCTCTGGGCTCTTGCTCCTTCTAAATATAGTGTGTAGTTTTGCATATTAAACTTCACATTGTATGTACTCAGGCCTTTAATTCCTCATTATATCAGCTAGTTGTTAAGTGTTATGTGTTCTACAGAACTTCATTTTCTGAATACCCCAAATGTCTTTTCAATTCTTGGGAAAATTCAGAAAACACGACTATGGGGACGAATAATATATTTCTGTCCTCATTTTACCAGCATGTGCCCATGGTAAACATTAGTAATCAATGACAGTACTCTTCCTCATTAACAATATTTCAGTCATTTTCAACATTGCTCATGAGAAATTTGCTGCCTGTCAATAGATATTAAACTTTTATGTCGATGTTTTTGTTTTCCCTGATTTAACAGATAAGATCCAATTAGTGTTCCATGTCTGCAACAATGAAGCTACATTTTTTTGTCACTAACAATAAGACTCCAGAATCTACTTAGTTTTCAGTAGGAAAGTTTGTTATGACATTATGTTCTTATTTGTGTGTTTATAAGCTTCAACTAGAGTGACTTCTGTGGAAAAGAAAATGCGACATTTCTCCTTTGTCAGAAACTTGAATTTCTTTGATGGCCAGGGCTCCTATTGAAACTGCTCCTCTGAATGTTTTGACTAGCGTTTCATCCATTCTGAGTGACACCTTCTAGGATTTACTGAGAATGTATGCAAATTTCAAATAGTTGATATAGACATAGTGTTTTTAAATTAAGAAACATTTGTTAGTCACAGCCATACTTACATTGGGAAACAGCAGAACCCTATATGTGAAGCATTTTTCTGTCTGGTAACTCTTTGGTGTACACGAAGAATCCATCCTTGAAGGAAGTCCTCAGCATCCATTCATCCAGGACTCAGGTGAGAAAACAGTTCAATATGAGGCTCCTGATGTTTTCCTCTTCTAATAGGTAATATTTCTTTAAGAGAGAATCCGCATCCTATGATTTTGTCTGCATTGTAGTATCTTCCCAATCCCTCTGATCCCTGACCCCATCTACAACCTCCCACACATGGAGGCAGACATAGGAAAAAAAGATTTCTCTGCTGATGTGCTGCTGCTGGCTCATTGTTTAGAAATGCTGAGATATGTACCCAATACCTAAAAAATGAGGAGAAAGACAAATCAAGACTATTATATTTCTTGCATCTCGGCACTTTGTTCCTTAACGTGTGACCTATGGGCTGGCCAGTCTAAGGTGAGAATAGCCAAGGAGTTTAGAAGAAGCAGTCAGAAAATTTTGCAGGAACTATTTTCTACTATGCTGATCACATTCACTGAAATGTGATTTCTGAGTATTCAGTCAAATTATGAAAACCTGGGCTTGCATTTTGTCTCTTTGTTTATATTTCATTTCAAATTTTGCTAATATGATTAGTGTTCTGATAAGTATTCAAGTTCACATTTTGAGTCCCATGAAAACAAAATATATTGTTCAGACTTTTTCTGCATATGTCGATGAATAATTAATGCAATGGTTTTCTACCACATGAAGGAACAGCAACACCTCACGTTCTATCCTCAGGAAGTGATGTTGTATCTAGAAGCATGAGCACAGATGACTAGACAGTGACAGAAGAACTGACTGTCCACTTTGACTTTTGAATTATCTACATTTGGCTCGATAAACAACATTAAATACAAATTCTTGACAGAAAAATGCGTACCAACTTGGATATACAAGAAATGAATAATATGTTTCATTCAGAACCAGGTGTCCATGGACAAACACTGGAGGTTACCAGATGCATGCAGGGTACAGGAGGAAGAATGCATATTGCAAAATACAGTTTCACTGCTGCTGAGGTCATGTGGGGATTTGGCTTGCCTACATTTTCATTTAAATGATATTCACAAGTAATGCCACTGTGAATGAAGTTATATCATTAAAGTGTCAGATATTTTAGACTCCATTTCCATATGACCTATTCTACGAAGACCTGCAACTTGAAATCTCTCCAGATTAATCTGAAAGGAAAATATAGGCCCTCATTTTGAATACATCCCAGAAGGGATTAAGTGACCTGATTTTCAGAAAAAAATAGAAATAGCTATGCAGTGACTAATTTGCTTCTTGGTAAAATAAAAGTGACAAACCCAACAATTTTATTCGTAATAGAAGTTTTCCCCAAAGCAGACTTTTCTGCTAACTCTAGCATATTCTATTTGTAAAATATTTTGAATGTGTCTCATGTCATGGGTCTCTGTTTGTGAATTTAGGTTTCTCTTCTTGCAGAAGCATAAAGTCTAACATCCATTTTAATGTAAAACTAAAGATTTTCAGAAGGCATAGGGAACAAATCCCTTACCCTCCAGGAAAGAATTGCCATAGCTATCCAGTGAGAATGATCAGCAGACTTGTGCCTAACACCTACCCTGTATATACTTTTTAACATGCTCTGATCTAGCAATGGAATGATAATTGTAAAATTTTCTCAATAAAGTAGAATTCCCAGTGTATAGATGATTTGTTTATGAAACGTACTGATTACAAAATAAGCATATACCCACTGTTGTCGCTTCCTTAGAGTCTAGTGAGTGAGGATGACACTATTAATTTGTTAATGAGAAATGCTGAGGTGACAAATGATTTACTTCCAATATAGTCGGTCAAATATGTTAATAAACTCAGCTTTAACAGCTCTTTTTTTCCATTCTTTGTTATTTGTTCTTGACACAGGATCTTGCTATGTAGTCCAGGCTGGCCTTTCCCACGTAGTCCAGGCTGGCCTTTCCCACAAGAGCCTCTTGAATTCTGGAATTACTGGTGTGCACCATTTCCCCTGGCCTTAATCATTTTCTTTTTTAATCTTTTAATCCAGAAAATAAGGCCTTTCCCTTAAGACCTTCCCCCACATTAAGATATTTATATTCTAATTTAAAAGTGAGACACTGAATATTACCATTTAAAAATTCAGTAGTATTTTTAAGAAAAAGAGAAAAGATCTACAAACATGGGAAATGAAAAAGCAGAAATAGGACATCCTGCTCATATCTTGGTCTGACATATTATTTTCAATATGTTGAGAAAGTTTTTTCCTTTTTCTGGTACTGGGACCTGGACCATGCTAACAATATATGACAGCGCTCCAAATTTGGATTTATCATTGTGTGGTATTCACAAGCACCTTCTTTTTCCTGATGACACTGTTTATCTAGAAATGGTGGTAATGAAAGAATAGGTTTCACTTGTACCCACTGCTTGGTTGCTCAGCACATTCCGACATGCCTCCCAATCAAGCAGGAAGTCCCTTAAGTGGCACCTGATGATGGTGAAATGCCAGACTGTAGAGGAGAGAAGCCAAGGGACTCTGGAGAGAGACACAAATGCAGCAGCATGCTACTTCCTCTGTCTTGTCACAGACAGTGAAAGACTTTGCACATGATCTTTAGGAGAAGACAAATTCTGGGAGTGACAGTGAGATTCCATTATCAGGGAGAAACTGAAGAGGATGGCTGCAGTCCACAGAATGTGAAATCTCACTCAGCCAATGTTGCCTAGGCTTACTGTAAGAGAAACATACTTCTGGGCTCTGAGAGTGTTGT
Source organism: Nannospalax galili (assembly GCF_000622305.1). Classification (NCBI taxonomy): domain Eukaryota; kingdom Metazoa; phylum Chordata; class Mammalia; order Rodentia; family Spalacidae; genus Nannospalax; species Nannospalax galili. The sequence continues at coordinate 2,270,935 of NW_008332087.1, forward strand.
CACACAAGTGGGCATTTCTCTAGAAATATGTCTGTTTCCATGCTGCACATTGACACATAAACAGAGAATAAATAGCTCTCATTTACAGCTTCGAAAAGAACAGAGCAATTCCCAAGTAAGGAACCTTAAGAAATTGCTTCTCTCTTATCATCGCTGACTTTGTATTAGTGCTATGATTTCTTTGCCTAGACTTTACACAGCTCTTTGACCTCCCTCATGGAATTCTTTGGCTAGAACATGAGGGCATAGCCCAAAAAAGTCTCATTCAAAATATCTTTTCTTGTTGCTGTCTTTTAGAGTAGCTGTTGCTATGGAAGAAATTGCTTGTTTTACAATGAAGTGCATCGCTCCTTCTCTTCTTCCTCGTCTTTTTTCTTTTGCTTGGCAATTTGTGGGGAGTAACTCCATGAAATTGTTAGTTGAAACAGTGATTAATTTTACCTCTCATTTAAAAACTCTTGAACGAAACATATACTTTGGTCCCATCTTTCTTGCTAGAAATTCCACTTGAGTATGCCCCAAATCTTTTCTAGATGAGAGAATGGAAACCTGGAAATATCCATTTTGAATCACCCATTTCTTTCTTTTTTAAAAAAATTATTTATTTAATAACCACATGATTAGAAGAAGCATTTCATGTTCAATAACAATTTCCAGAGCAAAGATGCATCTCTTTCAAAATTGGCTGTAAGTTTTTAGGTTCACAGCTGAATTAATACAGTCATACAATATTGAACTCAGTATAAATCTATAAGACATAAAATTGAATGAAGTTTTAACCATTAAAAAAGATCTCCATTTCATTTTAAAATATATTGTTTCATACAGAAAAACTCATTTTTAATGTTACTAACACTTAGATGTTTGCACATGCGTTTCTAATCTCTGTGTATCTGATTATTATTGGTCAGTCGGTTACAACTGAAATCTACCTGATGACTTTATATCTATGAATCACCCATTTCTAAGGCAGAAGTGGCAGCCAGAAGAGCTGTAAGAAACTGTGTGCTTCCCTCTCTGGGATGAGGCCCACATGCATAGCTCAGATTCATGGTCAGGGGTCCTTATGTACTGGGACAATGGTAAACTCTGGGCAAATTTATGAGGGGTGATAAGTTCTTCGTCTTCAGGATGTTAGCTTTCTCCCCTGTGCATCCTCTTCACACCTCTCTGGATGTCTACAACCACAGCTTTCCTTGCTTCTTCTTTTAATTTCTTCACATAATTCTCTAAAATTTTAAACTATTTACACACTTTATATTATGGTAAAAATCCACATCATATAAGTTACCATTTTCATTTTTTAGGTATATAGTTAATGTAGCATCAAATATATTCACTTTGTTGTATATATCCACAATCATCATCCATGTGAGATTATTTTTGTCCATCTAAACAAAACTCTGCCCATTAAATAGTAATTTCCCACTCCCCACTTCTCCACTTCTTGATGTTTTCCTAGAACATATACTCATCAATACAAAATATGGGTTTCATTATGACATTAATCCTAAAAGTCTCCTTCTAGTCTCATACTCTGAGGAATATATGAATCCTTAATTCTTAAGAAAGTAATGATGGTCTATGAGGAATCAAAGTCAAAAGCAGAGACTGAGGAGTGCCGGGCACCCGTCACTGATGGGGAGAAGGCAGGCTGGGTGGAGCACAAGATGGTCTGCCTACTGTGGCTTCTCTTTAGTCAGTGAGCACTGCTATTTTCGAGTATTTTTGCAAGACATTAGTACTAGCACTGAATAGAAGAAATAACAGCCTACTACACTTCATACAGTAGTGTACATTCCCCACTGGTGTTCCCATCAACCCATTTAAATGGCTTTATTTCACTGAGAAAGTGAAAGTGGCAATTAGAAGTTACAGTGTTCCTACTATCTGCAAAACCTGTTCCATATATTATTAGTTCACTTAAGCCTCAATAAGGCTTTATAAAAGAATTACTATCTTTTTTTTCTCTTAATTTTTTTTATTTTAAATTTTTTTTTACAATTAAAGTTACAGTTTTAACAATATGCAAAATATTACAGTAATTCAGATTTTTTGGCATAATGATTACAGATTTGATAAATACATTTTATATCTCATAATAGCGATGAGGATTATACAAAAGCTATTAAAACAATTATGAGAATAAATTCTATTGTCACTTAAGTATCTAAAGCTATTTTCCTTTGCGTTCTTCCAGAATGATTTGTTCTTATTCTTTACCTTAATTTGAGGGACTTCAAGAAGATACTTGTTTTTTTTTTGTTTTTTTTTTCATACAGAAAAATTCATTCCAAGGCAATTGACATTGAGACGTTTTCACATGCATTTCTAATCTCTATATACATGACTATCACTGGTCACAGTCGCCCACCTTCTGAGCTCCTCGGCATCTGAGCATGAATACAAACTCGTCAGGTAGACAGCCTTCCTCTCCCACTAGAGGCTCCATACTCTGCCATCCCTGTCACTGTCCACTGTGTTGTCAGCACCCTCATCCATTCCCCCCTGTCTGCCCTTCTGTTAAATTTAGTCAGCCAGAGGTCCCTGTTCCAGGAGGGTCAGCTGTTCCTCATCTATGGCAATCCATTGTCAGTATTCCTTTGGATAGAATTGGGGTCTGCTGTTCATTTTTCCAGTAGTATGTTGGGTTACTGTCTGGAAGAGCCTTTATCTATCCTGGCCAACAACTCGACTGAAGGTATCGCCTGTCTGGCTTTGTTGTTTGAAGAATTACTATCTTTTAAAGCAACCACCATCATTTATTGAACTTCTCTTGCAATACAATCAGTTTGCTGCTGATTGCCTTAAAATTCAACTCTACCCATGAAATAGGCACCATTAATGTTTGTCTTTTGGCAGCAGAGAAAATTCTGACTCCAAACAGTTAAACTACAGAGCTCAGAAAGCAGAACTGAGTGAATCTATTTACATTTGTGTGTTGAAAAATAGTCAATTGTTGTATGCTTAGATAGTATTTAAACTGAGAAGTAGGCTGAGGTGTGTGTGTGGCAATGCGGCTTTGGTTATGTCGAGTGTGGGGGTAAACAGGTGGCTGAGATAGAATCTTTTTTTTCTTTTTCAATCTATTCAGAGGGTCTAGATTTGCAATCCTTTTCTCCAAACCAAGGAAGGGTTAATTTAAAAATTAAGATGACAAAAGAAAATAATGAAGGCAAACATGGGGGAAAGTATTTCAGCAAACAAAATGGTGAAATTCACTAGGGTATACAATGAAGAAGTATTAGCAACTTAGATAAAGAATGATCAATAACACCTGTCTATGAAGGGTGACATACCGGCAACTGTAATAATTTTGATGAATGTTTTACACTTAAGCCTCCACTAATTCTGTGAAGAAGCTCTTATGACAAGCACTTAACATGTGGACATATGGACATGGCCTGATACAACAATGATAAGTGATTCACTCAAGTTCAAATTTCTACTAAGATTAGGCCATGCCTCTTTGAAGATCAGTTCATATAATGTCTCTCAACTTTTCTTCCTAGGTTCAGACATCAGTCCTCACTTTTAAGGAAAGAAGATGGAGACAAGAGAGAATGTTCTTGATCCAACTCTGGCTAGTTCCAATAATATCATTTTCCTTATGGCCTAGCTGAGGAGCAATGACTCTGGCTTTCCTTCCAGACAAGTGACAGTGCAGAGGCCCTAAGCTGCCAAAAGAACAGAAGGTGGAGTTCAAAATTCAGTCTCCGGCAGCTAGGAGCTCGTCAAGAAGAGTCACCAGAGTATCTCGGTGTTCTTATCCATGGAAGGGTTTCTGACATTCAGTCCTTAATAGATATTTTTCTGCAGCATGAATCTCTATGGGGTCCTTCTCCTATTGGCTATTTTTATGCAGTCTGCACTGAAAATACTCTCCTTTTAAGATCTTGGAGTAACAAGCATATGTTGTTTTGAGGAGACTCAATTCAGAAAGAAAAATTGTTGTAAAGCAAGACCAACAATAAAGATATAGAAATAAATATGAGGAAATACAAACAAGTGGAAAAAATCAAGAGAAGCAATATTAATTAATACCAAATGACGAAACGTATTCAGATCAGGAGAACAAGATGAAATGATTGTCAGCACCAGTAAAATCATAAACTCAATAAAAGTAAACAAATAAATAAATAATAAATAAATAAATAAATGACCTCACTTACAAGGAGATGGTCTATTCTTACAGATCACAAATCTGTGAAGCAAAACTATTACAAGTATAAGAAAATACTTTTAAAAATTATAGTGATTTTAGAATACCATTTAGTTTCTCTGAGGCCCTTTATGTAAAAAATTAAATCTAAACATAGAATTTGAATGAATTTGCTGGTATTATTGAATTAATAGCTAACACTGATATTTTTCCTGTATAAGTAAGTATGTATTCTTGACAATTACATCAAGTTGGTCATGAGAAAGTGAATTGAAAATAAATCTCAACACATTTCAAAAAGTCAAAATTTAAATGTTATATTCACTCACTAAATTAAAAATAGAAATTACCCTGGTCTACATAGAATGTTTCAGGACAGTTTCAGCTGCTCAGAGACCCTGTCTCAAAAAGACTGCCCCATGGTCCCACCTCTCTTGAGCTCCTTTCCCTTTATCCTCTAGGTTCCTTGTATAAGGGTATTATTAAGGAAGAAATGGGAAAAACGGGGGCACCTTAAATGGGGAAACCACAGTGGAAGGATTAGGCAATGTGAGAGATAAATAATACCTGGCTAGTTTTAGAAAACCAGAGGGAACAATATTAGGCCAACAACCTACTGACAAATTATACATACAACCAGTTCAAAGAATTTTTATATGTCTAGTCAAAGTTTATCAGAGAGCATTTGGTCTTTGCCCAAGCTCTATCTACATGGCATATGGTAATTAAAAATACCATATCGGTGGATCTAACCTTCTTGGATGTTTAACAGCCATACTTTGTGGCCTATACAAATTTGGTCAGGGGGCATAAAGGAGAGGTTTTGCTCCTTGCCCTCCTAGGTCGACTAAGTTCCAGAGGACTGTGAGCATCTCTCAAAATGTCCTGTAACTGTGGTGAGTCACCTGTCCTCTTGATCAAGGAGGCCATGGAGACCCCACCAGATGGATCTGAAGCAGTGTCCAGTTTACAAAGAGGAGGGTCAACACAGAGGAAATATTTCCTCCATGCTTCCAAGAGAAGCCAACCATGGTCAAGCAGGACTTTTAACTTATCTTCACATAGATGGAACTGGTAAAAGAAAGGAGCCAGGAGCTCCTCCCAAGCCCATGTGACCCCTAAGGAAAAGATCCTCAAATAACCTTGAAAGTAAAAATAAATTTGTTTATTTGGGCCAACTGTAGGGTCTTAAACACCTAAAAGGAAAGTATAACCAAAGATTAATGGGGTCAATATAATTTTTAAGAGTCCATATGTATAGCTAAAGGCTACGTAACAAGAGGCAATGCCAGAAAGGAGATACCTTCCTTTGAGTTATTGGCCAGGGTGGCCCCAAAGACTCCCAGAATTCAGCATAGAACTGGGAAAATGAACAGCAGACCCCAATCTTATCTAAAGGAATATTAACAACTGATTGCTGCTAGATGAGGAACAGCTGATCTTCCTAAAAGATGGATCTCTTGATAGGCTGACTAGATTGAGCAGACTGGAAAATGGCTGGGGGCAGAGGTTGACAACACAGTGGACAATATCAGGGATGACAGAGTATATGGGCTCCAGTGTGTGGGAGTGGGGAGGCTACTGGGAGGGTGCCATTTGGGAAGTAGGTATATAGATGGATAAGACAGTGTGGGATGTTCTGTATGATATACACACACAAAAATCAACACATTTTAAAAAAAGACATATTTGAGAAGCATGAAAATTTACTTCATGTTAAATAGAGGTGAGAAATATTACCAGTGAAATCTACCTGATGACTCTATATCCATACTCAGGTACTAAAGATCCGAGTGTAACTGACTGACTAGTAATCCTCAGATACATAGAGACTAAAGACACATGTGTAAAAATCTAAGTGTTAGTAGCATTAAAAATGTAGCATGTTTAAATGAAATGGAGATCTTCCTTAAAAGGTAAAAACTCATTCAGTTTTATGTCTTACAGGTTTTATACTGAGTTCAATATTGTATAACTGTATTAATTCAACTATTAGCCTAAAAATTTACAGCCACTTTTGAAAGAAATATATCCTTGCCCTGCAGTGTATCAATGAATATATTGAAGCTGTAGTGAAATGCTTCATTAAATCATGTGGTTATTAAATTTAAAAAA
>NW_008332087.1:2277411-2280124 GCF_000622305.1 Nannospalax galili
CAGTTTTATGTCTTACAAGGTTTATACTGAGTACAATGTTGTATAACTGTATTAATTCAACCGTAAACCTAAAAATTTACAGCCAATTTTGAAAGAGATGCATCTTAGCTCTGGAAATTGTTATTGAATATGTCAATCCTATTGTAATGAAATGCTTCTTCTAATTATGTGGTTATTAAATAATTTTTTAAATTTTTTAAAAAATATCAAAAGGAAATAAAACTATCATTCTACAAAAAAAGACTGCCCCAACCCAGCCAAAAAAAAATAGAAGTTACTTGAAGACTTCAACATATAAACACTAAAATATATAAAATGTTCTAAATCACAGATTAAAAATTAATTAATGTAGCTAAGGGACACAACCAGCTATTCTTCTAAAACAATGGATAAATTGTTCTCTCCCCCATCTAAGCCTTTGAGAGGGACTGACACTGATTCTAACCACTCCAACAGCTATCAAAATCCTGAATCCATCACTCTAGAGTCCAGCCTTGGAAGGCAAAAGAAAAACAAGGAGGAACCCAATAGAGGGATGCTTTTGGAAGCCCTTGTCAAGAAATTCCATTGGACTCTCATATGAACATTTTAAAAAAAAATGAGGAGGAACCCAATAGAAGGATGCTTTTGGAAGCCCTTGTCAAGAAATTCCATTGGACTCTCATATGAACATTTTAAAAAATTAATTAAATCTTTATAAAATGTGATGAAGAGAAGAAAACCTTAGGATATTAGCATCTTATAAGCAAAGTTGTAGCAAAATTAAATCAACTTAAAAAATTCTTCCAAAGACTCTAAAAAATGTAACAGAATAACTTGTACAGATGCAGGAATTCAGAAGGGGGACGCATTAGAATGGAAGAATACACTTATTAGACTGTTCTGGAGAGAGCTGACATTTTGCATGTAGGGAATTTAACCATGACTTACAATTAGAAAGGATTTATTTGAAAAGGCAATAAGAATAATTTAAAGTAGTAATAAAATAATAGACTTGTTAACAAATTATAATAATAAGCAAGTTTTGATAATAAACTTGAGAGTCTTAATGACAAATAAAATTAGATAATTATCAATGACCAAAATGCTCTGAAGAAATACAAATCCTGTTTAGACCAACCAGTAGAATGGTTTGACTACAGCAATACTGTGGGCATATGGAAACTTTGAGAGATGAAAATAGGGGTAGTGATCAGTCAGGTACTGACCAAAGGCCTTATTCTAAAGCTTTTTAAACAAATGCTAGTGATTAGAATCTAGGAAAGGATCTGAATTATAGTATAAATTGAGTGGCACTTATTCCAGAAATTTAAAAATGTTTAAATATTAAGAAATAAATAGTAAGGGGGAGAGATCTCTCAGCAGTTAAGAGCACTGGCTGCTTTTGCAGAGGACCAGGGTTCGATTCGCAGCACCCACATTGTGGCTAACAACTATCCATAACTCTAGTTCCAGGAGAATCCAACACACTCATGACTTCCGAGGGCATTGCACGACACAGGCACACTTACATATATGCAGACAGTATACTCATACATATAAAAATATTTTTAAAAGAAATATTATAATCTATCTGTTCAATAATACAGAAGAGATAAATACCACATGAGTCCAACTGTAGTTTACAGATAAATCAGCATTATGCCTTGATTAAAAAACCATGATGGAGGGGTGAGACAATGTGAGAGATAAACAATGCCTAGCTAGGTTTGAAAACCAGAGAGAACCATATTATTCCTACAACCTACTAACAATTTATACATAGCAGATCACTAAATATATGTCTAGGTAAGGTTTATCTGAGAACAACTGGTCTTTGCCCAAGATTTATCTGCATAACACACAGTAATTAAAAATACCAGACTGGTGGAACTAACCTTCTTGGGTGTTTAACAGACATTCTTTGAGTGCTATAATAATTTGGTCAGAGGGACATAAAGGACACTTTTTGCTCCCTGCCCTCCTAAGTCAACTAGTTCCAGGGGACTATGAGCATATATCAAAATGTCCTATAATGGTGGTGGGTCACCTGTCCTCTTGATCAAGGAGACCGAGGAGACCTCACCAGATAGACTTGAACCAGTGTCCAGTCTATAAAGAGGAGGGCCAACACAGAGGAATCATTTCCTCCATGCTTCTAAGTGAAGCCAACCATGGTCGAGCAGGACCTTTGACTTAGCTTCATATAAGCAGAACTGGTAAAAGAAAGGAGCCCGGGGCTCCTCCCAAGTCCAAGTAAAAAAATTAAATTAAATTAAATTAAAATAAAATAAAATAAAATAAATAAAATAAAATAAATCTTACAGTGGGTAACTAAGAGCAATGACAACATGGGGCTGGAGAAATGGCTCAGTGGTTAAGAACACTGACTGTTCTTGCAGAAGACCCATGTTCAAATCCCAGCACCCACATGGCAGCTAACAACTGTCCGTAACTCCAGTCCCAGGGGATCCAACAGCCTCTTCTGACCTCTGCTGGCATTGCACGACATGGGTGCACTTACCTATATGCAGGCAATATATGCATACACATAAAACAAAAATAATAAATAAAGTATAAAAAAAAGAGCAATGACAACAGACAGTATAGGCTTGGTGATCTATAGAACCCTGTGACCAACAAATTGAAAGGTGATTACCTATACTTGGCATTGGGCTTTTTCAGAGTCTCAAGAGTCTATGACATTTGGGAAAGACATTATTTCTCCATATAG
>NW_008332087.1:2280138-2292542 GCF_000622305.1 Nannospalax galili
ATATATATCCATTAGAACCTTCCATATTAGGAAGCTTCTGAAGTAGTAGGTTTCTATATGGCTTTTTCAAAGTTCTTAAGTGTCAGTTACTGAAGTAGAAAAACTCCCTTCCTGCTAGCTAGCTTTCACAGTGCCAGAAGGTGCTATGCACACTAACAGAAGAAAAATAATCAACAGTTTTCCCTTCTGTAAGCCCTGTGAGCTACAATAATGACCAGCCTGGCACAATATGCTCATTGATGACATAGTGACTTGAATGCTATGGAAATAACCGACCGCTTTTTTTTTTGAGACAAGGTCTCCCTGTAGCCCCAGCTGTCCTGGAACTCACTATATAGACCAGGCTGGCCTTGAACTCACAGAGATCCACCTGCCCCTGCCTTCCGAGCGCTGGGATTAAAGGCGTGCACCACTACACCACTTTCTTAATTGATTTAGACTAACTCCACAAGTCAGAATTCATGCCTGCTACTACGAACAGGCCAAGCGCCCAGGACTGGATAGGCCCTAGGCCCTAGGAGAGAATCTCCTACTAGTATTCCATTAAATGCATGCAGTATAAAAACTACCTTCTAAATACTTGCTTTCACATCATTAGATTTGTTCAGTTCTCAACCCTGACCGGAGACGTTTCCTTTTGCAACAGGAGATTAATACAGAGACCCACACTGCAAGAGAGATTGTGGAATGCTCAGCCCTAAATGGGACTCTATATCACACTTCTTCCTCCCAAGACTCAGGGATCATCACAAAAAATGAAGTGGAAAGACGGTAGCCAGGGACTGTGGAGGACTACTATGAAAACGCTTTCTGTACCTAACAGGACCTTTGCACACAGAACTCAGAGCAGCTGTGACCACATGTGCAAGACTTGACAAAGATCAAATCAGTCAAATTTCTAGCATGGCTAGGGGAAGAGCTCATGAAGTCCTGCCTCTGCTGGAGGAGCCATAGCAGTTTATAGCTGCCAAGGGAGAAAGAATCAATTCTCAGTTGGGCTCAAAATCAGTTCTTTTGGGAGCTCAAAAAAGAGCACATGGTGTTGGGAAGGAAAAGTACTCGGGAGGGTAGGGGAGAAGATGCAGAGGAGAAACCGGGGTTTTATCAAAACACATTGTATACAGGTATGAAATTCTCAAACAACAAATTAAAAATAAAATAGGGGAGGAGCAGATAGGGGAGGATATCTACATACCATCAAAGTTTATTGTATGAAAACCACAAAAATTCAGTTACAGAAAAGGAGAAAGTTGGCTGAAAAAATGACTATGGACCACAATGAGCAGATCACTCCTTTAAGATGAGTTTAACTGTATCAATCCAACAGTTTTTGTTTTCATTTCTCTTTTCTTAAAAACAATGTGTGTGCGTGTGTGTGTGTGTGTGTGTGTGTATGTGTGTGTGTGGTGGTTGTGTGTTTGCAGGTGCACACATGCTAGGGCACATGTGGAGGTAAGGGGACAACTTTCATGAGTTGGTTTTCTCTTTCCACTGTGGATTCCACTCAGGTCCTCAGGCTTTCTTCGCAAGAACTTCCACGGCTCAGTCATTACACGGGCCCTAGTGACCGTCATAGAAAGGTATATCATGCTTCCCACAGAATTAAAAAAAATGACAAAATCTAGGCTTCTTATATTATCATTAATACCATTTACCTCTATGAAAAGTCTTCCCAGTCTTTTTTGCAATTAAGAAAGCAGACATAAACTGTTGGTGAATAATTGATAAAGGGGAAATTCAATTTTTGTACTTGATTTGATTGTTCATCTAAGAAATTTGAAAATACTGATTAGTAAACTTTGAAATGTCTTAGAAAACTAGTATCTTTCCTAGGCGCAAATTTAATTTTTGCAAAAAATTCCTTGCTTTTCCCTATAGCAAAAATAATTAGTTAGGAAATGTCTTAGTTTGTTTCTTCATTGCTGTGACAAAATACTCTGACCAATACCAACTTGGGGAGGAAAGGGTTTATTTGTCTTACATCTCCCAGGTCACAGTTCATCAGGGAGCCCAAGGCAGAAACTCACGCAGGAACCTGGAGGCAGGAGCTGGAGCACAGGCCATGTAGGAACACTGCTTACTGACTTGCTCCCCTGGCCCCTGTTCAGCCTGCTTTCTTATGCAACACAAGCCCACCTTGCACCACCCACAGTGGGCTGGGCCCTCCCACATCACTCATCAAGAAGATGCCCCTCAGACATGGCCATAGACCAGTCCAATAGAGGCAATTGCCCAACTGAGGCTCCCTCAACCCAGGTGTGTCAAGTTGACACTAAAGCTATCCAGCACAGGAAATGAAATGAGAAAAAATCCATTCACACTATCAATTACAATGAACTCTACCTAAACATAAAAAAGAAATATGCATACACTTTTTAAATGAAAAATATAAAACTAAGACACAAAAGAATTAAATAAATGGAGATATATCACGTTTTACTTGGGGAAGTTTAATACCATAAAGTTTTCTCACTAAACAATTATGAAAAAATATTCCAAAATAATGCCAACCCAAGTGAGATGATAATGAAAAATTTTAAATTTATTTATAAGAATGGAAATATCTATATTTCAAAAATATTTTAGAACTGCTGAATAATAAATGCACTTACATGAACAGGGATCATAAACAAAAACAAATTAAGATAGTCCCTCAGTGATGCCAGAGATCTGACGCCAATGTGGTGAAAGAGAATAGAAAATCTAGAACAGGCTTCAAAAACTGAAAGAATCATGAGATTTTTTTTTTATAGGTATAGATGGACTCATTAAAGTTGTGTTTGAATATGAAATCAAAATCCTTGTTCTAATTAAATGCTCCTGGGCTATCTTTTGTTCTTTTTGCATTGAATTACTCTAAAGAAAGAGACAGACACAAAGCATCAGAATAATAATTACCACATTTAGCTTTATTGCTATTGTTTATGTAACGCATCTGTTGTGTCATGAACTATTCTAGGCATATTATCTGTATTTCATCATTTAATTGACCTAACAATTTGACAGATTTGATACTGTTGTTGGCTACAATTTGCAGAAAAGTTCCTAAGGCCTAGAAAGTCACAGTAAGTTTCCAGCACATTGCGATTGTGAAGCTAGGATTTGAAAACAGAAAATCTGTCATCAGAGGCTTAAGATTTAAACTGAATTTACACATGCACTTATATGTTTATAATTATTTCACAGCAGAAGTACTAAGGTGGGGCAGAGACACTATCAGCAATATTTTTCTTTTTATAATGAAAATTTTCCTTTTTTATACTCAAATTATCAAAACAATTATAAATTAACAATGATTAAAAAGTACTTTTAAAAGGTGACCTCAGCCTGATGACTTCTTTTTTTTTTTTTTTTTGTTTTGATAAGCATTTTTATTATGAGTTTCCTCCTAGCAATAATGACAGGAGGACTATTTTTAATGGACAATTTGGGGAGAAGTCTATCAAATGACACTGTTTGATTCATGGGTTCTTTAACATAAGACTTTCATGCCCATGCCCACTTGTTTTTGAGTACCTACCAGAGATGCTACTGCTGTTGAATGGCACCATCATCTTTATAATTCACAGCATAATTTATGTTCCTCAAAAATCTCATCATTGTTAAATGTTTCATAAACACGCTGTATAAATTGTACCATTTGAAAGAGTTTGAAGTAAAGCTTGGACTGGGTATAGGTTAGCCTTTGCAATAGATAAGCCATGTCAGATCTGTCCAGCTTTGCAGACTCTGCATACATTATCTAGTTAGACTCATGTGAAAATCTTCTTTTAATTCATTTTTATTTTTATGTGTACAAGTATCATGTCTGCATGTGTGTAAGTGCACCCATGTCAAGCAGTGCCTGTGGAGGACAGAAGAGGGCGTTGGATCCCCTGGAACTGGAATTAAGGACGTATTAGCTATCCATCATGTGGATTCGAACCTGGGTCTTCTGCAAGAACAAACCAGTGCTCTTAACCCCTGAGCTATCTCTTCAGGCCCTCATATGAAAATTTAAAGTTCTAACATTAGCATTTTACTGTTTGTTTGGTTGCCCTTAAATTTGTGCCTTGTTCAAGTACATAAAGAAAATTAAGAGTGAATTACTTTTTTTGTTCTGTAAAATGTTATTCTCTCCTTGGAGTCTGTGCATCTTCCTTTCCTCTTTAGGCAATCTTAGAAAAATGGCATTATCCCCAAAGGCTGAGTCATAAAATAAAGATTGCAAAGGCCCTCCCACATACCAAGCATCAACAGTTTCATTTAATCACCAACTATTTATTAGGTATCTGCTACATGTTAGACAATGTTAGGCATAGGGACTATAACATGTTTTATTAGGGCAGTGCCAAATTTCTGTGGCTTAACAGGATAAGGCATCCAGTATGGATATTTTAGGTTTGTAAGTACACACTTCTTCTTGATTCAAGGTCCTTCTTGCTGTGGTTTCCCCAACTTTAATATATTTATTCTTTTCTGTATTTCAGTCTGCTTAAGGAAAAATTTAAATTATTGCAAATGAAAAATTTACATAAGCCAGTTCTAAAAATGTTCCACATTGTCTGTGACCTCAGTAGATTATCTGTGATTCATTCATAGAAGCACATGTAACTACAAAGGAGGAAAGCGAAATGGAGGTGAGTTTCATATCCCCAAGTGAAAAAGATTCTGATTCTTTCTGATCATTTGCCACTCACAAAACAGTGGAGGACACAGATGTTAACTAAATATTATATAAAACCAATTGAGAGTAAACGTTTAGGAAAGAAACATGATCCCAAGAAAGTGATTATTCACATCTGGTGTTGATCTAATTAGAGAAATAAGACGTGTTCTCTGAGGAAGTAAGATTTGGATCACCAGGATGAGAAGATGAAGAAAGGATGGAGGAGTGCTGAGAAAGTGTGGGACAGAGGGATGCGAGCAGGGACGTGGGGAGACAAATGTTAGAAGACTTAAGAAGGGACAGCGGGCCCTTTTCTACAGGGCCTCTGAAGCATTGGGAGTCTAAACCCTGTTCTATGGACGATGCAAATTACTGAAGACTTTCAAGTAACTAGTTCATTTGGTCTTGTTATATCTTGGAGGAAAAAAAATCACTATCTGGGCAGAGTTGGACACACCTGTGATTTCAGCACTTGAGAAGCCAAGGAAGGAGGATCACAAGTTCAAGGACAGTCTGGGCTACAGAGCTACACCCCAGACTCAAAATACAATCACTCTGCCTACTTTTTTCAAAATATATAGGAGTTGAAGAAAAATATCCATGAAGAAGCCTTTTGGAGGATGAGTGAGGATGATGACTATACAAGGGTCAAGGCGCACACATGAAGCAGAAAAAGCAGACATTCAGGATCTGAGCTCAGCAAAGTGTATGGGTGACAAGTTAGACTTTGTCATTCATCCTCTCAGTTTTACTTCTTGGAGAGTTGCGTATCAATGTATTCCCTACTTAATGGTGAGCTTTGAAAGTGGCTATTTCTGGAGAACATAACCTTGGGCAGATTTGTACGAAACAGAACCAGGATTAGAGTGCCCAGGAGGTTAGTATCCTGTTCCTTTAACACTCTGTCCCCTTTGATTGTATTCTTCCATTTCACCTCAGGGAGGGAGAAAGTGGGCCCATCACACAGGTTTGTGTCATGATGAATTATGTTTCCTTATTGGTATTCGTATTTTAGAAGAGGATTTTAGGAGAGAATCATACCTATTTGAAGAAGTTAGCCTAGACACAAAGCAGTCATATTTTGAGTATTGAGGGAAAGGTAGTTTTCAAATCATGCAACACAGAAATCATTTTCAGTCCCTTCAATAAGGACAGGAATTCTGGTTCTACTTAGGACCCCTTAAGTCTATGAGTGCTATGAGTTCTTAAGTGCTATGAGTTCAGGCAGTTCCTCATAGCAGCCAAGCCCTAGACCACTAGGGTGCTGAGTCCTGTGCACATTTTTTTCTGGATTGAATGACGATCTGAAACTCCACTTCAATCTACCCTTTTATAAAAAACTTGACATCACTGGGCAGCACGTTAAAAACATAGAAAAATATTTCATTTCTTGCTGAAAGTAAACTTACATTTAAAAATACTTTTAATGCACACAAAAATAAAAAAATCCGTACAAATTTCTGTTCTATTCCTGGGTATATACCCATAAGGAAGTCACAAATCACACTCAAAGGAATTGTGTTGGATAGCTTCAGTTGTCTACTTGACACACCTGAGTCAAAGGAGCCTCAGTTAGGGAACTGCCACCATTGGACTGACCTTTGATCATATCTGCTGTGTATTTTCTTGAATTTAGGGCCCACCCCTCTGCAGGCAGTGCCACCGTTGGGCAAGTTGTTCTGTATTGTATAAGAAAGCATTCTGAGCATGGGCCAGGGGAGCAAGCCAATAAGCCTGTACTCCATGGCCTGTACTCCAGCTTCTGCCTCCAGGTTCATGCCCTGAGTTCCTACCTTGGGCTCCCACAACAACAAGCTGTGACGTGGGAGAAGTAAGCTAAATAAATCCTTTCTTCCCCAACTCAGTATTGGTCAGAGTATTTTGTCACAGCAATAGAGAAACCAACTAGAACAGGCATTATTTATGGATACCATTCCAGTGTGGTTAGAATTTGCTGCTCTGTCTGACATAGATTTTAGGAAGTGGTGCTGCTTTTCTGTATTCAGTGTCTTCCTTCTACAGCTAGAAATATGGAATTAGGATGTAGGTATTGTGAGGTGGCACCTGATTCATCCTTAGATGACGCTCTGTGTGAGTATGTAGGTGTGTATCTATGTGACTCAGCCTTCCTGCACAGCCATCTCCCCAGATCCTCCCCCAAGAAGCCCACACACTCTTTTGAGCTAAATAGAAGGCCCAACAAACATATCCCTCTAGTTCCAACTGGCAGATTCATCCCCTTGGCAAAACCTCCCACCTGCACCTGTTCAAACAGATCTTGGGTGATTTTTAGTCTTTCTGCATTTGGCTGACTGACAAAGAATACAGAGGGATTCTTCATTTACTTTACAATTCAGTGAGCACTAAATTAAGTTTAATAGCCATGCTAAACATTCACATATGCACACATGCTTCCCCATCTTCAATTTTAAAAAGATTTATTACATTCTGGCTAATAATAAACACTTAATTTTAGCTATTTTTTTCATTTTAACATCAAGTTACTATTTTAGGACACAATTATTGTTTGATCATAAGATTTGAAGCACATTTTTTTTCAAGGTACATTGAAATACCCTATAAATGTCACTAATGTTAGTGTTTTGAAGGGAGTAACTAGTGATGTTCAGCAACTGCTGCATAATTTGTTTTAGACGGCATGGATGCCAACCATCATATGTAGTATGATGAATTAGGAGAGTAGTATGTTGGACATGTTGGTGGTTAGGCTCTTGTCTCTCCCTTGGGATTTAAGAAACTATGTTCATAGATGACTTCCACACCAACATGAATCATCTAAGAATCACTGACAACTGACAGTCACCCATGAGCCTCATGCTCAAGCTAGAATAAATCATCTGATGCTAATTACAGCTTCGGCATCTTGCTGCCAGTGTGTTCGGTGGGTGGGGGACTCACCCAGCCCCTTCAACTATGACTGACTCGCATACTCTCTCATTTCGTTATCTGTCATGAAATTATACTATTAAACGATTTAGAACAAAGCAGTAAAGAAATGATTTTAAAAACTGACATCCAAACTCTATGGTAAGAGAAAGGAGAAACCATTGATCAGACATGGGTGTTAGGTACTGAAGGAAAACAAAATTAAATTGCTCTCTATCGGTATTCTATTCATTATTAATTAAAGTTCTTGATTAAAATACTGGTATCTGTATTGACATTTATCATGAGGCCGACTGATATATCTGTATTATTTGGGCTACAAAACTTTCTTTACTTTTTTTCAGACAGAGTATCATGTATTCTAGGCTGGTCTCAAATTCTTTATGTAGTAAGGATAAGCTTTGAACTCCTGATTCTTTTGCTGTACCTACCCAGTACTGGGATTACAGGCAAGTGTTGCCTTAGCTGGTAAAAATTTTTAAAACTTCTTGTCAATGGAGATTGCTTTTCGTAAGAATTATGTGAGAAATTTCACGTATAGGGCAGATAAAAGTGAAGGAACATTGGTTGACCTAGTGCTGAGCACCTGGAGGTTCATATAGTTCTCACCTTGACTATACCCCCCATTTTTCATGAAACATCTTTGTAGGACCATACAGCTTTGTGGAATCCAGTTTTAGAAATGACCCACAGAGCTGAAACATTTAATTAAGACTATCATTGTGGCAAGGAAGTGGCACTGAGCATCCAGCTATGATGAGGCTAAGGTTGATGATTTTCTTTCCCTTCCAGCAGCATACATATAGCAGGTTCTAGCACTATGAGTGCTGACTAGTAGAGATGAGGCTCTGAAGTCAGTCCAGGCTTGATTTCTCCTTGTTTGTTCTACAGTTCACGTATGTGCTATCTTCAGCAATACGGTCTTACCATCCCGCTGTGAATCCTTTGAAATACAACAACTGGCCTGCCAAGATATGCCCACTGTGTAATTGTGGTACAAGTATTATGGGAGTAACAAACCACTCTCTATTTGAATTTAAGTTCTACTTCAAAGGATGGAGCCCATACCCAACACTGATATCATGCTTAGGAATTTAAGACTAGACTCATCACAGGGCATATGGTAGAACCTAATACCAATTTTCTGTTAAATAGTTACATTTAACCGACTCCTAGTGACTTACTGTTATACTCATAGATAAATGCATTTTTCATTCATCACCAGAGAAGTTTTCTTATGCAAAAGATGGTGATTAACATAGAAACTGACAAGTGGTCAACATACAGAGAACAGCAGACTGCAGAGTGCTTATCCTTGAATAGGGCACCTCCATCAAACTTCTGCCTTCCAAGGCTCAGGGATCATTGTGAAAGAGGGGCCAGAAAGGGTGTAAGAGCCAGAAGTGGTAAATGGCCACAAGGAAATATAGTTTTTCAGATAGCTGGTCAGTTATTCATATGAACTCACAACAATAATTGTAGCATTCACAAGTCCCATGCAAGCTCAAACCAGACAAAATGCCAGCATAGACATGGGGAAGTGGGCAGGCAACCCCAACCCAATCTAAGAAAGCTGTAGCAATTGATGGCTGCTGGGAGACAGTTTCTTTTAAGGATGGCACTCTTGGTATATTAACCAGGCTTCAGTGGATGTACCCACACTGAAGGACATTTGGTGACACAAATTAAACTCTAAAGGATATATATATATAGAGAGAGAGAGAGAGAGAGAGAGAGATAGACAGACAAACAGATAGATACTCTATTGTATATTAAATATAGAGTACATTAAATAGGGTGGGGGCAATAGGGGAGGTGCAGATGGGGAGGGGTTCTAAATACTGCCAAATTATATTATATAAAAATCATACAATTTAATAAAAAATAGAATAAAATAAAGGATGCAACAATTATAGGTAAAAGCATGTTAGCCACACACAATTGAAAACAAACTGGCACCAGGGCAGGAGTGACTAGCAGACTAGAGTCCAGAAGCTGGCCTTCCACAGGGTGCCTTTGGACATTGCACACCCAGAATGAATTCTAGGGAAGAATGGTCCTTAGTGGGGTTGTTGTAGGTCCTGTTGGATGATTTGAGACAATAAAAGGTAAATGGTAGAGCGCTGATTCCCTGACTCGAGGAGAGACCATTGGCAATACACATTTTCACATGTGAAAATTTACCAACCCGTGTGTTTCTAATATATGCGTTTTATTAGTGTGTTTTATCTTAATCTAAAGTATACTGGAAACAGTGAGGTTTATAGGCAATATTGAAAGAGGAATGAAATTCCTGGCAGAGAACAAAATAAATGAGAAACATAATTCAACTTTTATGTTCCTGTGTGTGCTAAGAGAGACAAGAAAGCAGGAAGATAAAGAGAGAGTTGTGGAAGGGAGCGAGAAATGTGATTCTCCATTCGTTCCTAGAGCATAATGTATAAAATTTATAGTAATCTAGGTTACCAAATAGGAAGTGATAGGCATAGAAGCTGCAGGAGAAGGAATGACTGCGACAAATCGTACGTGTCATTTTGCATTTCTTCCATGATAAACTACTGGTCAAAACTCAGACAAAGATTCTGGTAAGGAGAGTCTTATCTCCCAGGGAGCTAAGCGAAAATAAAATGACACTTTGTGTCTGGGATTGTCATGGAAAACATCTTAGACATTTAATTACAAATAATAATAAATTTCATTCATTCATTAATTTATTCCAGAAAAACTTTGCCTCTGATACAGGTGAGACCATGCAGCAGATGCAAAGATATGTGTGGGAGAAGGAAAGACTAGAGGAAAGACTTTATGGTTTTAGAAGACATAGATGAGGGAGAAGGGAGGACCCTAGATTGTGGTATGAGATTTAAAGGTTTTGTAAACCCTGGAAAAAGAAAAATGTGTGTATGGTAACTACTTCCTACAGCCCCAGCTAGCCTTGTGGAGACCAGGATGACCAAAGTCTCACAGATATCTGCCTGCCTCTGCCTCTCAAATGCTGAGATTAAAGGCATGTGCCAATATGCTCAATTGGGTAAACCCAGTTTTGAAGAAACAAATAAAAAATCAAGAGGACGATTTGAGGGCATAGCGTCTGAGACAGAATCATAAGTAGTGTTTTCTATTGCTCTGGAACTTGGTGGTAATGCCTCACAACCTACATAGGACAAGTATAGCAGCCAAGGACTAGTCCCGATGCCCTTTGTCCCTCACCTTTACCATTCCAAACTAAACAAACTCACCAAATACCAGATCTGTCTTCCTTGCCTGATGGTCTCTCTGCCTGCCAGAGTCACTTCCGCTCGCCTATCTTTATAAGAGGCTCACAGGGCCAAGGAATCAAACACCTTCCACCTAGAGCAGCTTTCCATCGACGAGGACCAACAGCATAAAAAGTATGTTTAAAGAGAGAGATGTGTGTAAGTACCTCAGTTCCCTCACTTTCAGGCAGAAAAGCTCAGAAATCTGTGTGATGGCCTTGTAACCACCTTTATTCTCCTTCTAGATGTCTCCACCTCTCCCCAGTCTCTTTCTTAGGGTCATCTTCCTAAGAATCTTGCGTTTACTTCCCCTTTTGACTTTAGACAAACTCAAACATCAACAACAACACAACCATGAAGGAAGTAGTTCAGCTTTCAGCACATCCTTCACAGGCCATGAGTTTAGCTGGTTGCTGTTAGCCAGACTTCAGTGAGAATGGGAACAAGAAGAAAAAGATTTGAAAAATACTCAGCTTAGAAATAAATGTAAAGTTGGGGCCCCAAGAATGGTTTCCTGCTGAAGAGGTCAGGGTAATTAAAACAAGGCAACACTTCAGATAGGACAATAGGACAGATGTCTTAGAGGCATCATCTCAAAATTTTGCCAGACCTCAACCATACAAGTCAAGTTTGTGAAGGCTTAAGTGCTTTTGAAAGACTTATTTTAAAAAGAGATCTCTCTAGGGACCCCCCATATGTCATAGGGACATCTAGAGATGTATTTTCCCAAAGTGAATCCTGTGGGCACTCGGAAACTGCTGGATCTTATCCCAAGGGTGCTGATAAAGCTGAAGGGCAAGTTGGTCTCATCCATGTGGTACTGGTTATGCAAACGTTAAGAATACAGGTATTTTGAGATCATGGAACTTCACCGCACCCCCAGATTTCAAAGAAAGGCTTGGAAAGACATGCGAGGTGTGAAAGGGTTAGAATCCCTGTAAGAAGTCCGTGGGAAGCCATGAGAGGAAAGCTGAAGTGGTGATGGAGCTCACAGGATGTTTGATATGCCAGTGGAGCATCTGCCAAGGAAAGCTGCCAGCAATGAGTGGAAAAAATGCAAGAGAAAGGCCTGTGGGCTGCAGATGACTGAGCCTTAGAGGCAGGGTGCCCAAGCCTGTTAATCACAGCGTGTGTCCTGAATGCCATACACTGAGCTCCGGATTCATTCAGTCCTGCTTTGCTTCAATCCTTCATCCTAATTCTCCCATTCTTCCTTTTCTTTGGAAAAGGAATGTGTGCTCTGTGGTATTATATCTTAGAAGTATGTATTTTAATGTTCATTCCCTTAGTAAAATATAGATACTGCTTAATCATTTTTATCCCAGCTAATGGTACTGTATAGGACAACTTAGATGCTCATTTAATCAAGGAACATCAGTACTTAAACTGTAAAGTGTCATGCATATTGTTGTTATTAACATGATGTCTTGTATAATTTGGATAAGAATGAACCCAAATCACTGGGTATTTCTATCTAGAGAAAATAAGGCTGTAGTTACTTGTTAAACATTGGAGTACATTATAGGACCCTTTTAGTCTAATTGGTTGGATTCCATTAAAATAGATATATTTTGTATATATATTGTAGATAT
>NW_008332087.1:2292639-2313573 GCF_000622305.1 Nannospalax galili
GTTGAGTAAGGTAGGGGTTTTAAGTATTTATAACTGAATTTAAGCCAAAATTAGTATTGTTTTATCATTTAGGAATATACTAAGTGAAATATGAAATATCAGAAAACATTAAAAATAGCTAAGAATAAAAGATACAGTCTTTACCCTGCAGTTGAATGGAATGTTTGATGTGATGTTTCTTTTTTCAGTTTATGAAAGAAAGCCTCTGGTTTTCTTTATCCTTCAAGGAAGAAAGAGTCTGCAACTAATTCTGAATATTTTAGTAATCATATTAAAAATCCTCTTTTACTAATGGACAATACTATAATGACTCCATCTGGAGTCCTTTTCTAACCATTAAAATAAAGAAATAGTTGGTTAAGCCTTCAAGGCCTGTACAAGTCTAATTTTCTAACAGGTTTGCTCTCTTGTTTTAATTAATGTTATTAATATTTATTATGTAAATGAGGACATTCTTGTTAGAAGTTTAAAGAATACTGTATTGCTGTGTAATTTCCTCTATAATGTTTAGTTTTTTCAAACAATCTGGTATGATACTGTTGCCAGAGTTCTCTCTGGGTCTCTTGCGCTATCAGGCAAACCATATAACATATCTTATGTACATTTATTATTATCGTGGGGGAGGGAAGGCATTACTTGGCATGTCCATAGTGTGCAGCATGTGGGATCCATTGTTGAGTAGAATCATAGGGGATCCTTTCTTCCCCAACCATCTGTATAGAGCCTTCTGGCAATGTGAACGTCATCCATCCAGTGGCACGTAGTTTTTTAGGTTAGTCTCAGTTCCATCTCTTCTTCTTCTCCTGTGCTCACATGCAGTGTCTTCAGCAACACGGCCTTACCGACCTTTCTAGTGTACAACCGACATTAATGGCAATAGCCTTGGTGAATTAGAGGGCCTCTAGGATCTCTCTGACCAACAGCTCATGAGAGGGGGGCAACCTACCCCTGGTACTGTAGATTTTCTTAAGAGTTATATAGTTTGGGAGTGTCTTTGTTTTCTCTTATTCTTTTTACATTTACAGATGTTGGCTCCAGTTGCCTGACTCTGCACTGGGCTAAGGAGGCAGGGGGGTTTCTCCTCTCCTGTCCCCGCTGGACTTATTAGTTCCCTGAGTCAGGCAGGCCCTGGGTCTGCCTCCTGACTGTAGCCATATCTGTCATCTTGCCATTGACCACACCTGATTGCTAGGGGAGAACTTGGTGTGAAAACCTGCTTCCACACCTAGTATAGCCTTTATCAGAAGAGAAATGCATCATATTTAATCCGTGGGGTTCTTAACCACCCCTGGGACAGATTTTATCCTTTGAATGTCTTTTGTAAATTCTTCTTCTGGTTTTAAAGCCTTCCAGAAACGCCTTAGTACCATATTTGGTTTTCTAACAATTTTTCCTCTGGGAATTTGGGCTTGACATGTCTTGCCACATTTGTCTTTGAGTAACCCAAGTGGACTATTTCTTCAGTCTGGTCTGTTTTATATCTCTTATAGGGTGTTCTGTTATTTTGCAGACACGTTTTACATGCAGGTCAGAATCATTTAGATTTGCCAAAGCCTCTCTCACTTTACAAAGATCCTGTCCCATCAAAGAGCTTAGTAAAGCCATTAAAGCCCCATACCATTCTTGAAGTCCCAGTTAAATTAAGTTTTCATTCCTTCATATCTCTGGTGAACACAGTCTTATCTGGCCTAGTGAACTGGGCATCATATATTGCTTTTCTCATACCTAGTTCTGTCAGTAATGCCTGCCCCTCCTTTATAGTCCTCCAGCCCCTGCTAATCATCTTAGTCTTTTTTGGTGATGACCAGGTATCTTTAATGCCTTCAACCAGCCATCCCATTAAGGACTGCTCCCGCCTGCATTGCCCTAGGTTGAACAGCCTATATCGAAAGGATGGAAGGGTGGTTATATAACTCAGCTGTGAAGCTTCTGAAGGACTTAGACTGATGTCATTTGCTTCCATGTCCCATGCTCTCACAAGTCACGTGACTAGGAGCTCTCTGATTGCTTGCTTGTAAGTTTTCCCTAGTTTTAAGAGTTTTAATATGGAATATTTTCTAGCTACAGCAGTTAGCTTTTTTCCTTTTGTATCAACGGTTGAATCTGAGGGGCAGCCTTAGCTACTTTTATCTTTATTCATTTTCTGTTTTACTGTTATTTGTCTCTTCCTCTGAGTCCGTAGACCTTACACAAGTCAAAGTGTCCTGCTTTTTTTTTTTTTTTTTTTTTTTTTTCTCTCAAGCACTGCAACTGGATCTGCCAGGACCTCCCTGGCCTTTTCAGGTTCCATGGCCTGGGGCACATCTTTTATTATGCAAAGGGTCCACGCCCCCTCTCTGGGCATTCCCTTTGGGTCTAGAGGCGGTAAAAGATTTTCTAGCTCCTGGATAACCTTTAACAAATTTTCACATACCCACAACATACCCCCACATTTACAACATAGCTGTGGCCCATGCTTCTTCATGGCTGGCCTCTTTTTAGTTACAGATTTTATAACCCATTGTATAACCCATGTGAGTATCGCTAAACCCATTGAGGTATGGGGTTTGATTGCCTTCTCCCCTGGGTTCCTGGCAGCTGCTCCCGGATTTGGGAATCAGAGCCTAGCTGACCTGCCACATAGGTGAGGGGAACAGCACTGCTTTCCAAGCCCCACATCCCTAAGGCTGTGGTTCATTTGTTGGGGTCTGACTATGCCAGTTATGTCACCAGAGTTCTCTCTGGGCCTCTTGCCCTATCAGGCAAACCATATAACATATCTTTATGTACATTTATTATTATCGTGGGGGAGGAAGAGGAGTGACTTACAAAGAAACGAACACCCAGTGCCTAGCTCTGTGCCACTCAGCTCCACACCACCCAACTCTGCACCTTGGCTCAGAGCCCGCCATTCCACATTGCTTCCCCTGCATGCCCATAGTCACGACTAGGTTTCACCCACGCCTCAGGGGCCAGTGGTCTTGCCCCAGGTCCATAAATGCCAGGCCATTCTGTTCTTGAGTATGCCTGGCTACTGCACCCCACCCCCATGTTCGTGGTTCCGGTTCCAGATGGCACCACGAGCGGCTTCTTCCACAGATAACTCTCCACAGTCAGTTCTCCGTCGCAGGCCCCGCCCCTTGGAGGAACCAGGACCCCTGGGGAACACAGATACTAATATAATAAAACAGATGAAGTCGTTATCCACAATAAGAACTACTAGAGTTAGGCACTCCATGAGGTTATAGCTATAAGGTCCAAGTGATCCATAGAAAAGCAAACATTATAAAAGAAAAATAGGTTTGTTTAAATATTCTAAATATAGATAAAATAATTCACAGAGTACAGATAACTATAAATACAGGGGGAAACAGTCAATCTCATTTTTATTTTAATGTTTGTTGCCTTAGTCTTACTCCATTAGATTGAGCAATAGTCTTGATTATTTTAATTTGGGTATAATCATTCCATTATATGTCACATGCAAATGTTATATCAGACACAGAGGACAATAGAAAAAAGTAAGGAAGATCTATATCATGATGGTTAATAGTTTTGATATGATCCAGAATTTCTTTCTCTTTGGCTTTACCAGCTAGCTATTGCTTTCTCCTGAAAATTGCTCCCTCGCCTATAAGTGAGCCTTATCTACATCAGATTCTAGGCATGACCCTTTCTAGAAAAGGCTTTGGAATAAGTAATATGTAACCCCTGCATGCACAAATGTGATGTTTGGCTAACGGGGTACTGTAAAAGAAAGTTCCTAGAATGAACTCCTGCATTTTGAGCTAAATTTCCTGTAAGGCTGACCAACTGATTAACACTTCAATGACTGTGAGGAGTTTTGAGTGTTACAGATCTAGAGCCTAGTCACAAATTATCTGGGGGCATCCTTAACCCCATAAATAGCCACACCTTGCCTGCTTCTGTTTCTGAATTAACATTCTTGTGACAAATAAAATGTATTAACTTAGCAGACCACCAGGTCCCACCAATCAAAAAGCTAAGAATGTCATGAGATAGCATCTGAGACCTACAGTAGACCGCCCTCCCCCTTCGCTATGACCCACCTGCTGAATGTATCCACCAATGTATTTGATTTATGACTTTTCTTTGTTCTGTTCCTATAACTATGTAATGTAACTGTCACCATCATGGAATTTGGGGTAACCTAAATCTGTTTTCCCAGGCCATGGTCACTCATATTTGGCTCCAGAATAAATTATCTCTTCTCTCCTTTGAAAAAAAGAAGTATATATTTTATTTTTTATTTCATAGGGGATTCACTCCAAGAGTTCGCTTGGAGTCTTATAGGAGTCTTTGAATTTAGAATTTAGAATAATGTTTAAAATGTTAAGTCTCTGGGTACTCTTAGCAATGGACTAAATGTGCTTGAATTATGAGATGGATATGAGTCTTGGGGATGGGTTAAGGGTAGACTGTCATAATTTAAAGAGATGAGCTTAGGTATTATGTTGAGAATGGGTGGACTTTTTTCTGTGTGTATGTCTGATGTGCACATGTATATGTGAGTTCACATGTGTGTGTGGCATGAATGTGAATATGTGTATGCAGGTGCATGTGGTGGCCTGAAGTTGCCATTAGATTCTGCTATTAATCACCTTTATATACATCTCTACCTCATAGAAGGGTGGTCATCTCCACCTGGCTTTTTACATGCCTTCTAGGGGTTCTGAACTCCAGTCCTCACACTTTCAGGGCAAGCACTTTACCCCTTGAGCAATCTCTTCAGCACAAGTGCTGGAATTTTGATGGTTAATTTTGACTGTCAACTTCATTGGATTGAGAAGTGCCTAGGATGTTGGTAGAGCACCTCCAGGTATGTCTATGGTGGCATTTCCATCACAGAAAGAATTAACTAAGTGGCAGGAACTTAAGAATGTGGGTCAATCCATTCCCTGAGTAGGGATTTGGGTGGAATTAAAGGAAGAAAATGAGAAAGCAAGCCAGCCCAGGCACTCCCTTTTCTGCTTTATGGCTGCCATTATTTGAGTTGTTGTGTTCTGCCATGCCATCCCATTATGACGAGCTGAAAACATGAGCCAAAATACACCTTTCCTTCCTGTAACTTGTTCTCTCAGGAATTCTGTTCACAGCTACAAAAAGCCAACACACTGACTGTATTCTGGATATGTCAAATGTCTTTGACAATTAAAACTAGTGAGACCCTTTTTCTCAAGTAGACTGTCAAAACAATTCATTTTACTGTTCATATAAAACTGTTGCCTGGAGCAGAAACAATTTCTTAATAATCTAAGTTTTTAAAAATTTTGCTTAAAAATGGGAAAATAAAACCCTTTGAGGTTATGCCATAATGAATGTGGAAAACACTTTAATATTAAGGGAAACAATGAATTTATCATTTGTGGCCTAAATGAGACACACATGTAAGAGATTCTCTAAGAACATGAGCATGCTGGGAGTGACTTATCGGATATAAGGACAAAACCCACTGTACTGAACCTGACCTGGAATCAACAATCTTCAGACATACTAGCCAATAGTGGATCTTTTTCTTTTATCTCTCTCGCTCTTTGTTGATGGGGGGATTAGTAAGGGAGGGTACAGATATGGGAAGGGAACAAACCTAATCAAAACCTACTGTATAAAATTTGCAAAAATTCAATAAAAAGAAAAATCAATAGAATTAAATAGGTAGACATTGATAAAAATTGGTACCTTGGCAATATTTTGCTAAGAGCAAAAATAAAATGATTAGTTTTCATTTACTATAGTGCTGGATATGAAATATTTTTCTGTTTATGTATTTATTTATGTATTTATGTATTTATTTATTTATTTATTTGATCTCTTTTGCATCCATGGCCTATTCCTTATCCCTTCCACTTTTTCTTTTGCTCTTTCATTCTTTATCAAAATTACTAATTTTTTTTGATATTTAATGTTTATTGGTGTTCTCAAGAATACCATATAAAATTACCTCCTCCTCTATTTCTCCATCTTGACTATTTTAAAATTTCATTTTCTTAAATATTATTTAATTTTGTTCTTCACATTTGGTGTCTAAATGAAAAATTGCTTCCTCAGATTTCTCTTAAATACTGAAAGCCATTAAAGCTATACATTTTGCTCCAAAGAAGACTTTTTCTGTGTTCTGTAACTTTTGTCACTGCCTTCCTGACAGGTTTTCATTTCCTTTTTGATCAAAGATTGCCTGGAGGCATCCTCTTTCATTGCCTGTCATTAAGGTCATTTTTTATGTCGTTTACTTAATTCTAAAGTTATTAGCTTAGGACCGGAAAATGTGGATTATAAAAAGCTGTCCACTTAAATTTTTATGCAGTTTCTCTATCGCTCTGTGTCTGTCTGTCTGTCTGTCTCTGTCTCTGTCTCTCTCTCTCTGTCTCTCTCTCTCTCTCTCTCTATCTATCTCAGTGACCATGTAAATGACCAATGACCAATGTTTAACAACAATCCAAAGATAGGCTGAGGATGTGTAGCCCAATGTTACAGTCTTGGCTATCATGTGCAGAACTGTGTGTTTCAGTTTTAACACTGCTAGTAGCACATACTGTACTCTAGGAACATTTGACAACTGGATTCAAGAAGTAAGATGTTATGTATTATCAATGTATTAGCTGTATTTTCCAGTCTCTCTGTTTTCTTTTTCTTGACCAGTTATGAGAGGCACAGAGGTGCTTCTGTCTTAGTAATATTTTCAGCACGTTTGCTTGTCCTTAAGAAGCACTGAGTTTTGCGGCCCTCTGGAAGTGGCTGTAGCCTTTGAAACTGTGTGTGCAGCGGTGCCATTCATCACGATGATGTGACTCCTCTTCAATCCTGCATGGGGTCTTTCGTTCTCAAATTATGCTTTGTTTGTGCTAATTTTGCTTCTTTTGTTTTGATTTTCCTCATTCTGTTTACATTTGTTATTTTTAAATTTTTTATGTTACTTTTACGTATGACATCTGACTGCGTTTTGTTAAGAGATATGTTGCCTGCCTCTTTTGCAATAAAATTCCTTTCTTTTACATTTATACAATGACAACACACAGGAAGTGTGACTTTTATTCAGATTTACTACAGAATGTCTTGTTCCTTCATTTTTCGTTGTCCTGCTCTTTCGTTTATTCAGTTTCTCCCGTAGCAAAGTAGGGAATGTCCATTCTCCCTTGTCATTTGGATTCATTTGTTTGTCCCTGATCTAAGTAATTAGATTACAGTATCTGCTGTTTATTAAAGTCCAGCAAGATGGCTCAACAGGTGAAAGCATGTGCCACCAAGCCTCACAACCTGAGTCCCACCCTTGGATGGTAGAAGGAGAGGACCAGACCCTGCAGGTTGGCCTCTGACTGCTCACTGTGGCATGCGTGCATGTCCATATGTACACACACACACACACACACACACATACACACAAAAACACACACAGACACTTGAACATACAATAACTAATTAACTAAATAGTATATATATTAAAAAGAGATAACCCCCTAAAAGAATGTACCACTGCTTACTTCCCTCTCTGCTACACCAACAGCAAGAAATTAAAGGAAAATCCACCCTTAGTATATACAACGGTCCTGAGATTGTTTCTCTAAGGTTCAATTACAGAGAAAGTCTAGTATTTATTAACTTTTAAAATGAACTTTTCCTCAACTTTATCCATTCATTTATGACTTATTACCATTAATTCTGATGTTTTGCATATAACCTATATGTAACCTATGTTTTTGAATTCTATGCCATTGATATTTACCCACATAGCATAATAGACATGTGTGGAAGTGTTTGCATACTGCCTTTGAGTGCCCCTTTTGTTCTCACCTACCATTACTAACATTTCAAGCCACTGACTCCATTCTTTTTCTCTCCATTGACATCGGTCTCTTAGTAGACACTGTCTACTTGAGAAAGAACCTTCTACATTGACAAGTTGGACCTCAACAGCTTTATTTTCTCTTTCAATAAATGCATGGAATGTAATACATTCAAATATTCTTAGAAGTGATTTAACTTTATTTTATAAAATTTTTTATTGCACATTTGTACTGTGATAAATAGTTCTTAATCAAATGTAGACCTCCCTCCCCCATCCCTGTCCTCCCATCCCCCTTCTGTACCTAATGTATTCCACCATACATGTTAGTTAAGTCTTATCCAGTCAAGCATTTGTACCCAGATGTCCTTCAGCGTAAATCAGTCCACTGAAGTCTAGTCAGCTCGTCTAGAAATCTTACGTAAAGCATACTCTCCCTCACCCAGTAACAATCAATAGTTCTCAGTCTAGGGCTGGCCCACCATCCATTTCTCTCCTCCCTTCTGGGCCCTTGTTTAATTGAGCAGGCATAGGTCCTGTGCTCAGTGCCACCATTGCCACAAGTTCACATGACCAAGCTTCCAGGGGCCTGAAAGCCTCTGCTTCCCTATGTTCATGAACCTGCCCTGGCTCTTTCAATCTTTCTGCCCCCTCTTCTGCAGTGGTCCCTGTGCTGTTGGTGGATGAGTTTCAATATAGGAGTCCTATCTGAGGATACATACTCTGCAGGTCATTCTTTAAAACTTGACCAGTCGTGGGCTTCTGTGCACATCACATTCTGTTGTATAAGGAAGGTCTACTGGTGATAGTTGAGGGATGCATTAATTTTCTCTCTGTCCCTTGCTCTGCTATGTTCCATGTTCAACTGTAGATGTATCACCTAGTACTGAGCATCTCTCAGACATATATTATCTGTGTTTGACCTGTTGTGGAATTCTGTAGTATCCTCAATCTGTTGCAAAAAGAAGCTTCTTTGATGAGTGCTGTATGCTTGTCTGCAAATATAAGGATCCATGTTTAGCATATGGTGAAAAATTTCATTTGTCTAGAGATATGAGAGAGATAGGGTTTTCTCTAGGATCTATGCCCTCTCCTGCCACATGTATTTGGCTGAGTTTACAGTGCCATAAATGTGTTCATTCCCATTGAGAAGGCTTCAAGTCCACTTAGCTAGCTATTGACTGCCCCCCAGATAACAGTGCCACTACTACACCAATACCAATAGAGGTAGTGTGCTGTTCCGGTTGTTGTGGTAATTAGGCTTTAGGATTGGTTTGGACCACTGATTGTTTTTCTCCCTTGGCAGTTTGCATGTTATCATCTATCATTTTGATGGCTAAACTTCAGGTAGAAGGCTTTCAGGTAAGTTCCTACTCCATTGCTCCAAGTCCTGTGTCTGAAGTATGTCCAGTCTTCGGCAGTATTATCTTTTCTTCTGCTTCTGGGAGATAACCAAGAGCTCTGGCAATAACCTGTGCTATTTTGGGAGTCTCCTGGACCACTTTCACCAACCACTCAAAGGGAGGTCTCTTCTGTCTGGCACTGCTTTCCTTACCAAGTAGTTCGCAGGTATACTTATGCAATAATATTTAGACACTGTATTTGCATTTCTCATGGGGTTTCAGGGGCATCACATTTTCCTCTGGGTTTGCTAGCACTGCCCCCCAAGATTTATTCATCTCTACTTTTTCTTCTCATCTGACCTATCTCCTCCCTCCCCAGTTCCAATGCCCCATTATTACCACCCTACACTCAAACACCCACCTTCTACCATACCCCATCTCCTGATTCCCCATCTCCACTATGGCCCCTTACATGTCCATCCCTCCTCCCTTCCCCTCCGAACACTCCCACTTTCCCCACCTACCCTGTGGTAACATCTTTCCCCTACTATCCGCTCTTTTGAGTTTTTTTTTTCTTTAACTCCATGTATCCTTTCCATTTTCCTGGATCCTGACATTACATCAGAATATATATACTCACATGTATAGAATTGGTGCTACAGTCTGCAAACAAGGGAGAACATACACGGCTTTCTTTACTGCGTTTGTGTTACTTCACTTAGTATAACTCTCTGTATAACTTCTCTTAGTATAACAGCCATTTACTTTCACATTTTATTTTTAAAATATTTTTTATTTTTATTTTTTTATGTGTATGCGTGTATTGCCTGCATGTATGTAAGTGCACCCGTGTCATGCAATGCTCGCAGAGGACAGAAGAGGTCATTGGATCCCCTGGAACTGGAGTTATGGACAGTTGTTAGCTGTGCTATGGGTGCTGAGATTCGAACCCGAGTCTTCTTTAAGAACAGCTAGTGTTCTTAACCACTGAACCATCTCTTCAGCCCTTTACCTGCACATTTTATAATTTCATCTTTTCTTACGGCTCAGTAGAACTTCATTGTGTGCCACATATTCATTATCCTTTCATCAGCTGAGGGACATTGATGTTGTTTCCATTTCTTCGCTATTGTGAAGAGAGCAGCAATAAACATGGATGTACAGGTATCTCTACAGTAGGATGAGTTCTTTGAGTATATGTGAAGGAGTGTTATCACTAGATCATATGATAGGTTCATTTTTAAACTTTTTGTGAGTTCTCCACACTAAGTTTCCATACATGTTGCTTGATTTTGCATCTCCACCAGCAGTGATGAGTGTTCCTCTTTCTCCACATTCTTTCCAGCATTTGGAGTCTTTTGTTCTCTTGATCTTAACCAATCTGACTGGGGCAAGATGGAATCTTAAAGTGTCTTTTTTAATCTGCATTTCTATAATAACTAAGAATATTGAGCACTTTTGTGCAGGGTGAATGATAAGTGTCGAATTTCATTCTTCAGAAGGTGGAGATCCAATTTTGCCAGCACAAATTGTTGAAGATGCTGTCTTTCCTCCATTGTGTGTTCTTGGCACCTTTGTCAAATAGAAGGTGACTGGAATTGCATGTATTTATTTTTTGAGTCTTCTGTTCCATTAATCTAAGTGTCTATCATTGTGCCAGTACCATGCTACTTTTATGATTATCACTCTGTAATATAATCTGAGATCTGGCATGGTGATCCATACCTACCCCCCAGCATGGTTCTTTTTTCCCAAGTTCTCTTTGGCTATTCAGGGTTTTTTGTGATGTCATATGAATTTTAGGATGATTTTTTTCAAGCTTTGTGAAGAATGTCATGGGTATTTTGATTAGCATTGCATTCAATTGGTAGTATGGTCATTTTTTACAATATTTATTCTATCAATCCATGCTCATGGTAGGTCTTTCTATCTCCTTGTGTCTTCCTCTATATCTTTGTTTAGAGACTTGAAATTTTCATTTTAGAGATATTTAATGTCATTGGTTAGGTTTACTCCCAAACATTTTATTTTATTTTTTGAAGCTATCGTGAATGGGAGGCTTTCCTTGAGTGCTTTTTCTGATTGTTTATTATTTATATATAGAAAGGTCATTGATTTTGGTAGTCGATTTTTGTAACCTGCCAATTTACTGAAAGTATTAATCATCTCTAACAGGTTCTAGTGGAGTTTTGGGGATCTTGTA
Source organism: Nannospalax galili (assembly GCF_000622305.1). Lineage (NCBI taxonomy): Eukaryota > Metazoa > Chordata > Mammalia > Rodentia > Spalacidae > Nannospalax > Nannospalax galili. The sequence goes on from NW_008332087.1 coordinate 2,303,966, forward strand.
TGTATAATGTAATATTGTCTGCAAATAGAGGTAATTAGATCTCTTCTTTTCCTATTAGTACTTCTTTTATTTCCCTCTCTTATTGCTCTTGCAAGAGTTTTAAGCACTATATTGAAAAGGCATGGAGACAGCCTTTTAGTGGACAGCCCTGTTCTGATTTTAATAGGAATACTTCCAGTTTTTCTCCATTTAGAATGCTGTTGGCTATGGGTTTTTATTGTATATGGCGTTGTGTTAAGGTATATTCCCTCCAGGCCAATTCCCTCTAGGACTTTTTAACATTAAAGCACATTGGATTATTTCAAAGGCCTTCTCAGCATCTATTGAGATAATCATGTGGTTTTTGTCTGTAAGTCCATTTATATGTTTTATTACATTTATTGACTTATGTATATTGAACCATCCCTGCATCTCTGGAATAAAGCCGACTTGATTGTGGTGAATGATCATTTTGATGTGTTTCTCTGTGCTACTTTCTAGTATTTAATTGAGCATCCTTGCATCTATGTTCATTAAGGATCTGGGTCTATAGTTTTCTTTTTTGTTGTATCTTTACCTTGTTTTGGTATTAGAGTGATGCTGGCTTTGTAGAAGGAGTCTGGGAGCTCCCCCTCAGTTTCTATTTTTTTGAGTAATTTAAACAATATTGGTTGTAGATCTTTGAATGTCTGGTAGAATTCTGCTGTGAATCAGTTTGGGTCTGGGCTTTTCTTAGTCGAAAGGTCTTGTATTAGTCTTTCAATTTACTCATTTGTTTATGGGTCTGTTCTTGCTGTTGATCTCCTCTTGGTTTAACTTTGGTGGTGCCCATGATTTTAGAAATTCATCCAGTTTTTTTAGGTTTTCAAATTTAATGGAGTATAGAGTTTTAAGGTATTCCCTTATTATGTTCTGAATTTTTGTTGTTGGTGGTGGTGTTTATTGTGATGTTTCCCTTTTGGCTCTGATTTTTAAAAATTTTTTTAAAATTTAATAACCATGATTAGAAGAAGCATTTCATAACAGCTTTAACATATTCAGTAACACATTCCAGAGCAAAGGTGGCTGTAAATTTTTAGGTTCACAGTTGAATTAATATAGTCATACAATATTGAACTCAGTATAAACCCTGTAAGACATAAACTTGAATGAGTTTTTACCCTTTAAACAAGATCTCCTGCTGGGTGTGGTGGTACATGCCTGTAGTTCCAGCACTTGGGAGGTAGAGGCAGGCAGATCTTTGTGAGTTCAAGACCAGCCTGGTCTACATAGTGAGTTCCAGGACAGCGTGAATGGCTTTTTACCTTTAAAGAAGATCTTCATTTCATTTTAAGATACGCTGTTTCCTACATTTTTAATGCTACTAATATGTTTACACATGTGTCTTTAATCTCTATGTATCTCTATGTATCTGATTATTACTAGTCACAGTTGGTTACACTCCGATCCTTAGTACCTGAGTATAGATATAAAGTCATCAGGTAGATTTCACTGGTAATGTTTCTTTTATCACCTCTACTCTTTAACATGAAGTTTTTTTTAATTTTTAATAACTAAATGATTAGAAGAAGCATTTCATTACAGTTTTAACATATTCAGTAACACACTCCAGAGCAAGAGTATATCTCTTTCACAAGTGGCTGTAAGTTTCTAGGTTCACAGTTGAATTAATACAGTTATACAATATTGAACTCAGGATACGCCCTGTAAGACATAAAATTGAGTTTTTAACCTTTACAAAAGAACTCCATTTCATTTTAGAATATATTGTTCCTTGCAGAAAGACTCATTGTTTTTGCTACTAACACTGAGAAGTGGCACATGCATCTCTAATCTCTGTGTATCTGATTATTGCTAGTCACAGTCAGTTACACTCAGATCCTTAGTACCTGAGTATGTCTATAAAGTCATCGGGTAAATTTCAATGGTAATGTTTATCACCTCAACTAATTAACATGACATACATTTCCATGCTTCCTCCTCAAATATAATACATTTAAAAAAATTTGTTGATTTTATTTTTGTCTGTGTGTATATCACACAGAACACCCCAAACCATCTTATTCAACTATACACCCACTTCCCAGATGGCACCCTTCCATAGCCTCCCTCCCCCTACTAGAGCCCTTATGTTCTGATATCCCTGCTACTGTCTGTTGTGTTGTCAGCACCCCAGCTGTTTCCCACTACTTGTCCATCTGGTGAATCTAGTCAACCTATCTAGAGGTGTTTGTTTTAGGAAGGTCAGCTGTTCCTCATCTAGAAGCAATCAGTTGTCAATATTCCTTTGGATAAGATTGGGGTCTGCTGTTCATTTTCCCAGTTCTATTCTGGGTTACTATCTGGGAGTCCCTTTGGCCACCTTGGCCAACAACTCAAAAGAAGGTATCGCCTATCTGGCATTGTTGCTTGTTATGTAGCCTTTAGCTATACTGGACTCAAAAAATTATATTGGCCCCTTTAATCTTTGGTTATACTTTCTTTTTGGGTGTTTAAGGCCATACATTTGGCCCAGATAAACCAATTTATTTTTAGTCTTAAGGTCGTTTGACTATCTGTTCTCAGGGGTCATATGAGTTTGGGAGGAGCCCCTGGCTCCTTTCTTTTACCAGTTCAAAGGTCCTGCTCGATCATGGCTGGCTTTGCTTGGAAGCATGGAGGAAATGATTCCTCTGTGTTGACCCTCCTCTTTGTAGACTAGACACTGGTTCAAGTCCATCTCGTGTGGTCTCACTGGCCTCTTTGATCAAGAGGACAGGTGACCCAACCCAATTACAGGACATTTTGAGAGATGCTCATAGTTCCCTGGAACTAGTCAACCTAGGAGGGCAAGGAGCAAAAACTGTCCTTTATGTCCCTCTGACCAAATTATTATAAACGTCAAAGTATGTCTGTTAAACACCCAAGAAGGTTAGTTGTACCAATCTGGTATTTTTAATTATTGTGTGTCATGTAGATAAATCTTGGGCAAAGACCAATTGTTCTCAGATAAATCTTACCTAGGCATATATTTCTTGATCTTGTATGTATAATTTGTCAGTAGATGTTGGAGTAACATGATTCCCTCTAGTTTTTAAAACTAGCTAGGCATTATTTATCTCTCAAATTGTCTCATCCCTCCATCATGGTTTCCCCAATTAAGGTGCCCCATTTTCCTCCTTTCTCCCATAATAATACCACACAAAATAGAGCCACAAACACAAGGAAATTAAGATGACAGTATCAAATACAATCTTTCAATAATAACACTAAATATCCTATCAAAGATATAATCTACTGGACTGGATCAAGAAAGAAAACCCATCTTTTGGATGCTCTCAAGTAACTTACCTCACCTTCAAGGATAGACAGTACCTAATAGTGAAAAGATGGGAAAAACATATTCCTAAAGCAAGCATTTCTAATATCTGACAAAACAGACTTCAAATCAAAACTGATAAGAAGAGATAAAGAGGGTTACTTCATTCTAATCAAAGGAACAATTGATCAGGAATATATTACAATCATGAACATATAGGCACCAAACCCTGGAGCACTCAATTTCATAAAAACATTACCTGAAGACTATAAAACAGAGATTAACCCCAACTCAGTAATAATAGGTGACTTTAATTGTCGTCAATAGACTGGTCAACTGGACAAAGAATAAACAGAGAGACATCTGAATTAAATAATATCTGACATGAAATGAACCTAACAGATATATACAGAATATCTCACCCAAGCACCAAAGAATACACCTTATACTCAGCAGCTCATGCAAGTTTTTCTGAAACTGACCACATTCTGGGACACAGAACAAATTTCAGAAAATACAAAAAAAAATGACATAATTCCATGCATTTTATCAGACCTCAGTGCAACAAAGCTTATAATCAACAGCAAAAGAATCTCTAGTAACTACATGAACTCATGGAGATGAAACAACACACTCCTGAATGATGAATGTGTCAATGAAGAAATTAACAAAGAACTAAAAGTATCCCTGAAACTAAATGAAAATGAGAATACAACCCATCAAACCTCTGGGACACCTTAAAAGCAGGTCTAAGAGGGAAGTCTATAGCTCTTAGTGCCTATATTAAAAAAATCAGAAAGAACACATTTGTAACAGTACAACTCAAGTCTCTGGAAAGGCAAGAACAAACCAACCCCAAATCCTGTAGATGAGAAGAAATAACAAAAATCAGGACAGAAATTAATGAAATAGAAACAAAGAAAACAATACAAAAAAAAATCAAAGAATCTAAGAGTTGGTTCTTTGAAAGGTTAAACAAGATAGACATTCACTTAGTCCAGTTAACCAAAAGAAAGAAATAACAAATCCATATCAACAAAATCAGAAACTTAACTTTATATTATAATTCATATACCTCCCTTTTTATGATCGAGTGATTCTGCTTTATTGAGTACAAGATCTGATAATTTCACCTGATGCCTCTCTTGGGCTAATGGATTCCCAGATTGGCTATTATCTCACTTTGGTGTCCCACTGGATTTCTGATATTCTGGTTGGAACACCTCAGTAGGACCCTATAAACAAGAAAGTGGAAGACCTTCTGCCTTAGGGGATAGGGGCATAACAGGCAGGGTGGAGGCAGGCATCATGGAGGCAGGGTTCTATCCAAAGTGGAAACTGAAGGACTTCGCCCAAGTCCTTCAGGGGAAGCATTAGGGATCACACTTTCCCCTTCTCTTATTAACCTGAAGCCTCTTACCCCCAGGAAGAATATATCAGCTAGTTGCTGATCTTCCTTTCCATTTGCCCTTTGGAGGTTTGGAACATGCATACTGATGTGATTATTAACATGGTTTCAGAGATTCACAGGTTTTTATATGGCAAGCTTTCTCCCAAATATAATCACTTTAAAATCTTTGACTAGGCTCTGACACTGTTCTTGATGTATCTGCTGAGATTATAAAGTCAAAAGACCCATATCATTCTCTTTGTTCAGGGCCTCTGAAATCAGAGATATGCTATATCCATTTGCTGTTGCCTTGAAAGAGACAGAGAAGTTGGATTTGGGAGAAGTGTGTGAGTGTGCCATACACAGTCTGTGCTCTTAGCTTCTTCATATTTGGTTCGAACGACCGATATAGTAAGCTAGTAAAGACACAGGAGGCCAAACTCTAGTGTGCACATCTTTCATTCAGATGCTTCTTCGTAGGTCCTGGGAAGACCCCAAGTTCTACACTTTAGGGACAGATTATGCTAACCCTCCAGTCAAGGCGAGTACCAGGGTGTTGTGACCATGGAACAGAAGGACTTTTTCATCATTCAAAGATAGTCGTACTGCTAATATAAAAAAAGACAATAGTTTATCGAATTCACAGGGACAGAATCTATCAATGACAGTGGTCAGTAGACAACCTAGCAAAAGTCCAGAGACCACATAATAATCTTCACAAATGTTTCTATGTTCCCCATTTCTTTGTTCCATTCTTTCCTGATAAATACTCTGCATGGTTGGCTTCCATTATCAGCTTGGCACATCTGGGAAAGAGAACCTCAACTGGAGAATTTCCTCTATCAGATTAGGACATGAGCACGTCTGTGAAGCATATTCTTCACTGTTTATTGGTGTGCGAGGATCCAGCAAACTATGGGAAGGGCCACCCCTGGGCAGGTGGTCCTAGGTTATATAAGAATGCAAGCTAAACACAGGTCAGGGGAATCAAGCCGGTAAGCAGCACTTCTCTATAGTCTCTGCTTCAGTTCCTGCCTCCAGGTTCCTGCCTTGAGCTCCTGCCCTGGCTTCCCTCAAAGGCATCCTGTCACTTGGAAGAGATACAAAAAACTCCTTCTCCAAATTGTTTTTGGTTAGAGTGTTTTATCACAGCAATAGAAAGCAAACCAGGATAGGCAATTTTTCATCTTGGGTTAAACAGGAAAAATTCAATTTTTTTTTTGGATTTGAATTATGTATAACATTTCAAGAACTTCTCATTATTTATTCATTTATTTGGCAAATGTTTATTGAGCATCTATTTTGTGCCAGATCTTTCTAAGCACTGTTTGACTAAACTGAATGAGCTATGGGTGTTTGTCCATTTTTAACTGATTAACATGCTCCTCTCACCCTTCATCCCTCCATTCTTAAAGAAAACTGAGGTCTATTTTGTGAAACTGTTGCTGTCTCAATTTGGTAGAGCCATCACGAAGATGGAAAGCATTGTGTTCTTTCCTACTAAGGAGCCTGAAGTGTTATGTGAAGAATTTTTCCTTTGGATGAGTATTTAACAGACTGTTCTACAAAATCCAATTACTTGAGTTTTGAAAAGCCAAATTTTAAAATATCAGTTGCCTTGATCTGAATCAGATATTCTAATCTAATTGGTCCATGTCATGGACTACATATTAATTTTTAAAATAAATTGCCTCATAAGCAATTCTAACATGCAGCCAAGAATAGTACTGAGATTGTGACCTCAGCTTAGCCAGGTAGATACTCAACAGAACTCTAAAGTTGGTAATAAATAGAAGAAGCATTCCTTAGAACCCCACAAGCAAGATCATGTGCATCCTTGCATTACAGTCTCTCCATACACTATTCTAATATTTTCAGGGCCCCATACCCTATCATGTAATACTCCTTTGCTGGATAACCTGGCCAGTCATTTCTATTGCTTACAGATAGCAAATCTCAATGGCGAGAACCCATGAACCTTTCATCACTCTATAAATATGTTGCTTACTCTCAGTATGTTAGATCGGTCAAGGTCTCAGGACACTTTCCTGAAAACAGAAGCAAAGGGAACATGTGGCTATTATAAGTTGACGTCTGAAAATTCACTTTTGTACTTTCTATTTCTTTGCTTCCTTCGTTGTTGCCATCCCCCAAAAGATCTACTTTCATTTTTACTTTATTCTTTTCAGGAAACATGTAAAGATAACTAAAGGAGTACTGCAAAGTTGGGTGGGCAAATCAGAAATCAGATGACCAAGCAGAAAAACAAGGAAACGTTCCATAATACTAGTTTAGGAGAATGCAAGCACCCCTGAGAGAAGAAGCGTGTAGAACTGTTTCCATGACACATTTACATAGGGACCATGGTGAAATTGAATGAAAATAACACAGGGTACCGCACCTTGCTATGTGCCTTTTATCGCCTCTTCAGCTCACTCTTTTGGCATTTCAGGGCAGATTCCCTAGAAACAGTGGAGTGAGAAGAAGGAGTCCCCAAAGGCTATGATCCCAGTTAGACTGACACTCAGCTCTCCGGAGAGCTCTGGAATGTGACTAAAACCACCAAGTTGAAGCAAGCAGAGACTGCACCCCCGTGTCAATGACTTACATCTCACAGTTATTTCCCGAACTGGCAATTCTCGGGAGAAGTGGATAGTGCCCACCCATGCCAGTCACCACTAGCCTGGTGGTGCATGTGCCTGTCATCAAAAGTGATGGGACAGCAACTTTTATACCTGTGCAAACGTGGTTGCTCCTGGCCTCAGTATTTCCGTCTGTGAAATACAACAAATGATACATCCACAGGGCACAAAACATTAACACTGAAATACTTTGTACACTGAAAATTTTTGTACAGAAACTAACCTCATGTTTTCCTTTGCACTGCTCAAGACCTATTGCTTTTAGGCCCTGGTATTTGAGAAATCACTCTTTTCTTAAACTTTGGTTCCAGTAAAAATGTAATCTTGGGAGACTGTCCATGCTCCAGCAGATGATCCTGCACCAGTACTGGTAACACTAAGTGGACTCAGTGGGTGTTTAAAGAGTTCATGAAGTTGTGAAGGGAATGTGAGAAGTGGAATGGGGGAATTAGAGGGGAAGGAATGGGGCATAAATTTGATCACAACACATTATATTCATGAAATTATCAAACAATAAAAATGCAGTTTCTGAATGAAGTATATGCTATCTTGAATGCTTTAGTGTATCTTTGTTTAACAAAAGGGATTTAATCATGAATTGAACGTGGGAGAACTGGGTTTTAATTCTGTCTGCGACTTTGGATAAGTGGTTTGCCTTTCTGGGCTTCATCCTCTTCATTAAAAACAATGTCGGCAACAAGAGTCTGAGTTACTTTTAGACTCAGAACTTGTGAGCTTTTTATTTGATTTTTCATTTCATGAAGGGAGGAGGCTTGTTTAAAAAGAACAAGCCACAGAAGCAGGAGAAAGAAATGTGATCACTCCAAGGTAACGGCAGCTTTGCTTTGTTTGGACTCAGGGTCTCTGATACGACATATTGGATGTGTCAATGGAATGTGATTTATTTTGCTTCATAACATTTGGGAACAGATATTTGGTATTTCATCCAAGGAACGCAATTTTCAGAAACCTTTTAGAAGGTGGCTGGAGCATCAGTAATCAGTGCCATTTCTTTATGCCAAACATTTCCTTAAAGCTGCACAATCTTTCATTTTAATCATCCCTCTCAGTAGGTGCCTTCCAGGGCTCAGGAGCAGGGCACCCACCCTTCAGAAATGAGGTTCTATTTTTAACGTCCACCAGCCAACAACTCCCTATTAATGGTGTGAAATCTGCTCAGATGGCTGCTCTTCTGGTTCTCCATGTCCCACACCCCCTTCTTTACTCCCCATCTGCAGAGCCCTCCCCTGGAAGATATTTTTAGTCCTAGCAGCTACATCCTTGAGAATTACTAGGCGGATGCTATACTTTGCTAGCAAGTAAACATTCTAGAGATAGGAGTTTTCATTCCTAGTACTTTCAAAAAGTTTAAGAATGCTGCTTCTTAATACAGGTCAGTATTGATGAAGAAGCGGCCTGGCCTTGGAGACCTTCATCTGCCTGGAATTCCTTTCTTACAAGGAGGTAGGTGCTGCATTATGTAGTGGTACTTTGTCTTCTCTAAGGCAGTCTTGAGAATTATCTTGTGGAAATTCACCCTTTTCTCCTTTCCTGCTGTGAACCTAAGTATTCAAATCTGTAATCAGTCAACATAAACATCTCTTTAAACAATGTGCTAGGACATAACACTTAAAGGCCCAATATGGTGTCTAAGTTAAGCTATAATCATCAAAATAGAATTCTAAGAAATAACATATATAATAAGAATTTGGCTAAACAAGTAAAAATTGCAGTATTTAATAACCTACTCTCCATAACAGAAACCATATTGCTTAGTATGTCGTTAGCTGCTCTGATTTGTGGGTTGTAGTTTAATTTTAATGTTTTTAGTAAGTTATTCGCACATATAGGAAAAAATGAATTTCTAAGAAAAAGGCAGTGTAGAGTCTCCTTCCAACATCCTTTCCTTAACCTTTCTAGGTATTTATGTGTGTGTTTAAACAAAGAAATACATACATATCTCTTTAAGCAAACACACACATACATACAATGCACACATATGTAACATTGGCATTATGTATAGGTGCAAAATGATTCTCCAGCTTTGTTACAGGTGTTTTTCAGTATCCTTATTTTTATTTTTCCTTAAAAATTGTATTTTAACTGCAGGGTCTGGTAGGTTACACCTTTAGTCTCGGCACTCAGGAAAGGGAGGCAGGCAGAGCTCTGTGAGATCAAGGCCAGCTTGGTCTACATAGGCAGTTTTAGGCTAGCTGGGGTATGGAGAGGCTGTCTCAAACAAACAAGCAAAATTATATTTGAAGGGCATTTCGTACTAAATCCTCAAATCTGTCTCTTT
>NW_008332087.1:2313621-2351372 GCF_000622305.1 Nannospalax galili
TATATACTGTATTCTACCATGTAGATGAACTGGAATTTCTTTAATTAGTCCTCATAGCAGATAACTTAATTGATGAGTAATATTAAGGAATAATTAAGACTTTAAGGTCTACACAGACTCCTCAAATTTATGTTTTCCTTGGAAATCTTTTTTTCAATTACGTGAGAAACAGCCTCTTTTCCTTCAATTCTTTGTTGTCTATTTTCCCTGAATCTTCAGCAAATCCACGTGCTTTCTGCCTGTTAATATTGGTTAAAACAATCCAAATACCTTCCAAAGGTGAGCTTTCCACAGACAAATCAACTGAAATACCATGGTTGTTTAGCTAAGGAATGCTTGTTTTCCTGGCTTATGTTTCCTGAGGTGTCTATTTTTGATTGGTACAAAAGTCTTGCGTTTGTTCTAGTTTACAGCCTGCAGTCTATTTTCTGTAGTCTGGACACAATTCTGTGACACACAGCAGAGATGAATCCTCACCAGCGTGGGAACCTTGGTATTTGTCAAACAATGAGCAGCGAGAGGTGATGGCGTGGACCCCCAGCAGGAGCTGACAAGTGCTGAGGGCTGGCTGTCAGTGGGCCCCAGGACTTTAGAACGCCAAGCATTTGCCTGCTTTGTGTCTGTGTGGATACAGTGAGAGGCTCCAACCTGACATTTTCTAAAGCAGTACGACCTTTACCCAGAGGGAAACAAGACTGCATCTCCATTCCTTTTTCCCTCAATGCATGGTAGGTCCAGCGTCCTTTGCTCGTTGTAGTCTGTACTGGCACAACTCGGAGAAGAGCATCCTCCATATGCTGGCAGATGGCTGACACACCTGCTTTCCTGAATCTCAGTTCAAGAACAATCGAATACAGAGTTTCCCTTGATCAAGATCTCTGTATAAGATTCTGTACCTTTCCTAGAGAACACACACACAGAAAACTATGATCATAAAGTAGTTTAATTTAAAGGTTTTTATATTGACTGATTATATCCTTAGACCCTTTGAGAGTTTTTCTTATTTTTTAATGGCAAGTTATATAGGATGATCCATGAAAACAACCTGAAAGTGAGAGGATTTTTGAACAGATGATGTGGGGAGAACCCATGTGGGTGTGAATCAAGCAGGACTGGGTAAGGGAGGAAGCCTAAAAAATTGGGACTTCCCCTGATACCATTAGAGAGAGAACTGGAACATGAAGTTGCTCTCCTTGAGTCAAGGTTTTTTTGTACTTTCAAATCATCCTCTGACCCCAAGGAAATGAGGAATCCCCTATGCTTGTTCTCCACATTTCTAGGGGAGCCCTTCAGGGAACAATTATCAGGAGAAAAGGGTGGGTGCACACACTGAAAGTGCTTGAGCTGGATCAACCAAATCGCCATGGGGTCTGGCTAGGGACCCACAACACTACTAGGATCCATAAGGCAAAGCTAAGTACTTCCTGCTGTGACCTGCACATATATGTACACATGTATGGTGCAGTAGTAATGATGAAAGTATTCCCAAATAATACCTATTTTTATTTACCTATATTTCAATTTCAATCATTCTTATTTTGTTTCAGTCTATTCTGATTCATAAAAATAGTAGTCACAGCCTACTCTGTAAGGGAATAATTTGCAGTTTAAAATATATTGATTTATACCTAAATATTATCTAGAAGTTAAGCATACTTAGGTGAGTGGATTATATTTTTAACCCTAAGGATGATTTCAGTGGCACCTCCAATGTTACATTACTGGAGTGATCTTATCATTGATAGGTCAAACTGAAATCATTTTTTTGCAGCTACCTCATGGCAGAAGGCAGATCCTTCCTCATTAGGGCTGCTGGAGAAACCAGAATGCACATCTGTGCTGCAAGGCTAGGGATATTTGTCAGTAAACATCTTTGGAGCAGTTCCTGTGGGTCTGAAGTATAAGATGTTGATATAAATCAGAATCTTTGCCCATAGAAATAAACATGAATCAGTTTATAATCACCTAGAGATAAAGTGGAGCTTGAATAGGTGTGACAACAGATAGACTTCTTTTTTATTAGTGAGTATCCATTTGTACAAAGCTATGGGATTAACAACGGCATTTCATTTAGGTATGTCATGTACTTTGATATTTCTCCTTCTCAGTCTCTCCTCTTCTCCCTTCCCCCTACTGCTGTGTGTGTGTGTGTGTGTGTGTATGTGTGTGTGTTTAGAGTCCACATATAAAAGACAGTACTTATCTTTCTGAGTCTTGATTATTTTGATGTATATGGTACTCTCTAGTTTCACCCATTTTCCATCAAATGACATACTTTAATCCTTTTTTATGACTGAATAGAATTCCATTATATGTACTTGCCACATTTCTCTATCCATCCATCTGTTGCTAGATATCTAGACTGATTGCATATCTTGAATGTTGTGAATATTGCTATGAATAAACAGAATGTTCAAGAATTTCCACAGTATGCTGACTTCGGTTCCCATGGGTATATTGCCAGGTGTCGTTAATCCTGATCATAAGGTAGTTCTCTTTATACTTTTCTGAGGGGCTTCCTTACTGATTTCAATAGTGGATGTACTATTTTACATTGCCACCAAAAGTGCATATGGTTTCCTTTTCCCCACATTTTCATAAGCATTTGTTGTTTCTTTTTTAATGAAATCCATTCTAATGAGTGAACGGAATCTTAATTTAGTTTTGATTTGCATTTCCCTGAATACTAAGGATGGTTAATATTGTTTTCATGTATTTACTGGACATTTTTACTTTGTTTTGTGAGAAGTGTGTGTTGATTCCATTTGTCCATTTATTGACTGGATTTAGAGTTTTATTATGACTTTTTTAGTTATTTATATATTCTAACTATTAATCCCCTCTCAGATACATGTTTTACCATTCTGCATACTATATTTTCACGCTATTGATTGTTTTCTTTGCTGTACAAAAGCTTTTATTTTTCTATTTCTTTTTTTAACTGAATTTTTGTGAATTTCATGCAATATATTTTTACCATATTTGTACGCTTATCCTGTCTGTACCTCTCATATAAAAACCCCCACCCCACCAGCCAGATGTCATGTACTCTGTCAAATACATTAGAAATAAAATCCAAGATCTAAGGACCTCATCAATACCATACAAAAACCATGTAGACAAACCCAAAATAACTTGGCAAGGCAGATTTTATTTTTACAAGAATCCCTTGCATGAGCAAGATCCAGCAAATACATACCAGACCTAGAAGCTTTGGGTGGGGCGTGGATTTTATTCCTAATGCAAGAGAACTGTGTCTTTTCCCCTTTGGCTAGTTTAAAAGAATTGGCGGGAAGGGGGAAGAGCTCCACTACAGGCTATCAGGCTCAGGAATGTATCAGGTCATTTCCTCAAAAAAAAAAAAAGGTTTGCTAGATAAAGGAAAAGAATGAACCTGAATGAGAAGAACAGTAGGGAACAGGTGTTAATAAGGGAGATATGGATAAAAATTGGCTTAGTTTAAGGGAGGGGGAAGGGAAGGGTATACAAGGAAACTAGGGGGTAAAGGGAAAAAAGGAGCTCAAGAGAGGTGGGACCATAGAAGAAGGGTATTATTAAGGACAAAATGGGGAAAATGGGGGCACCTTAAATGGGGAAACCATGGTAGAAGGGTTAGACAATGCGAGAGATAAATAATGCCTAGATAGTTTTAAAAAACCAGAGTGAACCATATTAGTCCAACAACCTACTGACAAATTATACATACAACTAAATCAAGGAATATAATATATGTCTAGGCAAGGTTTATCTGAGAACGTTTGGTCATCACCCAAGCTTTATCTACATGGCATCTACATGGCTGGAGAAGTACAAGCTTGAGTCCGCCCTAATCTTTACAGTCCATCTGGACTTTTCGTTCCTAGTTCTAGGCTATCCTCAAACAGGGTCCTGGGTCCTTCCCAGTCTCCATTGTGTGCAATGGAGATGGGTGCACCTCCTTTCAGTGTTTTGCTCTGTTAATTCTCAAGCATACCCTCATTCATTCATTCATTCATTCATATCATTTTGGGTGGTGTACCAAATTGAGGTTGGCAAGGAAACAAGATCAGGTGCGAAGGTCACAAGACACAAGAGCACATGGTTTTGCTGGGTTAATTAAAAGGCATTAGTTCAGGTTATGTCCTTTTACAAAGAGCATTCCCACAGATTGGAAGCTGTACCTTGTCATTTGGTTTTCCATAGGTTTTAAAAAATATTTTTTTATTTTATGTTATGCGTATGAGTGTATTGCCTGCATGTATGTAAGTACACCCTTGTGCAGGCCCAGGAAGGTCAAAAGAGGATGTCAAATTCCCTTGGAACTGGAGTCAAAGATGGTTGTTAGTTGCCATGTGGGTGCTGGGAATATAACGACGTCTTCTGCAAGAGCAACCAGTGCTCTAAACCATGGAGTCATCTCACTAGGCCCATTTTCCATATGTTTTCAATGTTTTCTCTTTTGATTTTTTTGAGTCAGTGTCTCCCTGTAGCTTCAGATGGTCTGGAACTCACTATATAGACCAAGTTGACCTGGAACTCACAGAGATTCTCATGCCTCTGCCTCCTGAGTGCTGGGATTAAAGGCTTGGGCCACCACTCCTGGCTTTAATTGTACTTTTAATTATTTAAATCACTAGGGATGTTCTAGAAGCTGGGAATATAGCAGATGGATGAAACACCTGTTCATATGGAACTTTAATCCTAACCTAGAGTATGTAAATAGGAGTGGGCAATGGATGATAAACTAGAAAATAAATATGTGGTGTAAATTCTTCATGGCAACTGAATGAAGAAATAAAACCATATTCATTGAAGAGACTATTATTTCCTTATACTGTAACCTTGGCACTCATTGACGCTTATTACACACACACACACACACACACACACACACACACACACACCAAAGTTCCTTTCTGGACTCTGTTCTGTTTTATTGGTCTCTATATGAGGTTTATAGTGGTTTGATTATGGTAACATTTTTTGGTCTTTTTGAGACAGGCTCTCTCAGTAGCCCCAAATGGCCTGGAACTCACTATGTTGATCAGGCTGGCCTTAAACTCACAGAGATCCACCTGCCTCTGCCTTCAGAGTGCTGGAATTAAAGGTGTGTACCACCATTCCTAGTTTGATTGTGATAATTTTGTATTATGCTTTCAAATAAGAAATTGTGAAGTCTCTCTTTGCTTTTCTTTCTCAAGATTGTTTTGCCTGTTTATGGTCCTTTTGAGATTCTTGTGAATTTCAGGATGACTTTTTTTCTATTTTAGAAAAAACAAAAGCCATTGAGATTGTGGTAGGCACTGCATTTACTTTGAAGGTAATACGAATGTTTGATAATATCAAGTTTCCAATTTTTCCTTCCACTCCATAAATATGAGTTGTCTTTACAGTTATTTGTATGGTTTTCAGTATTTTAATTTTTCATCTCTTTAGGTGGATTTATTAATATTTTATTCTCTTTGATGCAGTTGTAAATGGAATTGTTTCATTTCTTATAGTTGTGCATCGTTAGTGTATGGTGAATTTGTATCCTACAATTTTATTCTGCTTCTTAGTTCTACCACTGTGTGAACAGAGGTAAATTTACATTTTACTTTGTCTAATTTGAATGCCTTGTATTTCGTTTGCTAGCTACCCTGGCTAGGACTTTTAGTACTGTGTATACTAGACAGTTCAGATGGAAATACTGGTCTCATTTTTCTTAAAGGAAATGTTTCAGTCCATCACTGTTCACATTTATTACATTAGGATCCATTCCTTATATCCTTAGCTTGTTGAGCATTATTATGAAAGAGTATTGATTTTTTCAGGTATTTCTGTTTTAGTTATGATTGTCACATGGCTCTTTGTTACATTAGTGTGGTGTGCTACATTGGTTGATTTTGTGTGCAGAAGCATCATAGCATTCCAAAAATAAATCCTACTTAATCCTACTCTATATGACCTACTTAATATGTTATTGTTTGATGTTCATTGAGAATTTTTGTATCAATACTACACAAGTATTAGTCTAAAGTTTTCTCTCCTAAAGTTTTCCCTCCTTTCTCTCCCTTTATTTTGATAATGGGATAATATTGCTTGCATAAATTTTTTTTGGAAATGTTACTTTCTCCTCTATATGGGGGAAGAATTTGATGGGAATTCACGTTAATTTTTCTCTTAAATGTTTGCTAAAATTCTCTAGTGAAGCCACCTGACCTTGAGCTTATTTTTGCGTGGCAGTTTTGGGTTAGCATTTCAATTCTTTTACTAGTTATAGGTCTGCTCAAATTATTCTCATATATCCATAATTCATGCTTGGTATGTTGTATGTATCTATGGATTTCTACATTTGTCCCAGCTTTGTGCTGTGGCATCCATCATGACAGCTGCTCTCATTTCTGGGTTTTGTTATTTTATTCTTTTTTAATATTTTATTTTTTATTTTATGTGTATGGGTATATTGCCTGCACGTATGTGAGCGCACCTGTGTCATGCAATGTTGCAGAGGTCAGAAAAGGGCTTCAGATTCCCCTGGAACTGGAGTTAAGGATGGTTCATAGCCGCCATGTGGGTGCTGGGACTCGAACCCGGGTCCTTGCAAGAGCAGTCAGTGCTCTTAACTGCTGAGCCATCTCTCCAGCCACTTGTTATTTTATTCTTTTCTGTATTATTTTTAGCTGGCTTATTTAGGGGTTTGTTAATTTTGTTGATCTTTTCATAAGACCAACTCATAATCCAGTGGGCCTCCAGCCACCTTTCCTTTGCTTTATTTCTACTCTGAGACTTCATTTTATTCTAGGCTCTTGAATTATAAAGTTAATTGTTGGCTTAAGATCACACCTTCTAGAATGTAGGTTCTTCCTGGTATAAAATCTCTAAGTCCTACTTTTGTTGTATTACAGAAGTTTCAACACATTTATATTTTCACCTTCATTTGTCTCAAGGTGTTTCTAGTTTCTGTTGTGGTTTCTTTTCTGACCCTTTGATTTTCAAGAGTGAACAATTTAATTTCCAAATGTTTGTGAATTTCATGGTTTCCTTTTTTTCTGTTGATTTGTAGTTTCATGTTCTTTCTGTCAGGAAGCACATGCAGTGCGGATTCAGTCTTCCTGGATTTTGTAAGGCTTCTCTTGTGGTTGCACGTGCTACATATCCTGGGAATGTAGCATGTGTTGAGGAAATTTGATACTCTGCTGTTGTTGACTAGAGTGTTCTGGAGAATAGTTTTAGGCTCAATTGTCCGTACTGCTTAGTCCTTGGGTTCTTACTGATTTGTTATTTTATTCATAATAAAAATGATATATTTAACTCTATAAATACACACATTACTGTCTCTCCTATAATCCTGACAGTGTTTTGTGTTTTGGATGTCTTGTTGGAACATAAAACAGTGGAATTTTTCTGATGAACTGACACATTTGTTATTGTGTAATGCACATCATTGTTTGTTGTGAATTTCTGAGTTAAAGTCTATTTTGTCTGAAATAAATATGGTCATTCTTTGTCTCTTTTAATTTTCACTTGTATGGAAAATTTCCCCAAGTTTGAGTTTTGACTTTTACCGTGTGTGTGTGTGTCGGGGGGAAGGTTCACTGAAGCAGGGCGTCCTTGTAACCCCAACTGGCCTGGAACTCAATATACAGTCCAATTGGCCTCAGTCTCACAGAAATCTACCTGATTCTGCCTTTCAAAGGCTGGAATTGAAGGTGTGTGTCACCAAGTCCAGCCTGCATATATGTGTGTGTGTGTGTGTGTGTGTGTGTGTGTGTGTATAAAATGACTTCATAAGTAGTATATAATTTGTTCACATTTTTTAACTGTTGCTTCCACTATAAGCTTTATTTGGAACTTCAAAATTTAGTCCATTTACACATAAAACATTATTAAAAGGAAATTACTTATTGTTACCATTTTATTTTCTTAGGCATTACAGTTATTTTTTGTTCTTGTTTAGTTTCTTTGTTGTTGTTATTTTTTAAATATTATTTTTATTTTATGTATATGAGCGTATTGCCTGCATCTGTGCAGATGCATCCATCGTGCAATGCTCGCAGAAGTCAGAAGATGGTGTCAGATACCCCCGGAACTGGACTTACAGTTGTTAGCTGCCATGTGGGTGCTGGGACTCAAACTTAAGTCTTCTTCAAGAGCAGCTATTGCTCTTAACCACTGAGCCATTCTCTCTAGCCCTCAAAGTTGTTGTTATTTTAAATTTCTCTCTGATGTTCTTGATTTCTTCCTAATTTTTGTGTATTGTCTATGTATCTTTTAAAAATATTTTTATTGAGCTTTTGTAATTTCATACAACAGTTCTTAATCAAATTTAGACCCCTTCTCCCATCCATTCCTTCTCTCATCCCCTCAGGGGACCTCATGTATTCTGCCATACACGTTAAGTTCTATTCATTCAGGTGTTTGTACCCAATGTCCTTCAGTGTAAATGCATCCACTGGTGTCCAGTAAGCCCATCTTGTGATCATATGTAAGTCATACTCTCCCTCACCCAGCAGCAATCAGTTTTCAATATTTCTCAGTCTAGTGCTGGCCTGACACCTATTTCTCTCTTCCTCTTTGGGCCCTTGTTTAATTGAGTTGACATGGGTCCTGTGCTCAATGCCACCATTGCCACAAGTTCACATGTGCAAACTTCTAGTGGCCTGAAAGCTTGTTTCCCTGTGTTCATGAACAAGCCCTGGCTCTTACAATTTTTTCCAACCCCTCTTCCAAGATGGCCCCTGAGCTGTGGGAGGATGAGGTTCCATACAGAAGTCCTATACTACACTCTATAGTCTCTTGTTCTTTAACACTGGGTCGGTTGTGGTCTTCTGTGTGTACCGCACTCTGTTCTATAAGGAAGCTTTACTGGTGAGAGCTGAGGCATTCATCAGTTTTCTCTCTACACCTTGTGCTGCTATGTTCCATGGGCCTTAGTTATGGAGGTTCAACTGTAAATGTGTGACCTAGTACTGGGTACCTCTTGAAGTATGGTCTCTGTGTCTGACCAGGTAATTCTGCAGTAGCCTCCATTTGTTGTAAAAAGAAGCTTCTTTGGTGAGTGGTGTATGGTACGCTTGTCTGCAAATATAAAGATTGATATTTAGCATATAGTAAGAAGTTTCATTTGTCTAGAGATATGAAAGAGATAAGATTTTCTCTAGAATCTATGTCCTCTCCTGCCATGTATATTTGGCCAAGTTTACAGATCCACCCACGATACTCTCCCATTGAGAATACTCTAAGTTCGATTTGATAGCTGTTGATTGCCCACCAGATAACATTGCCACTACTACACCAATAGAGGTAGTATGCTGTGCTGGTCATTATGGTAATTGGCGTAGGACTGGGTTGGACCATTGATTGTTTTTCTCCCTTGGCAGTTTGCATATTATTATCTAGCATTATGGTAGCCACACTTCAGTTAGAAGGCTTCCAGGTCAGTTCCTGCTCCACTGTTTCAAGTCCTATAACCTAAGTATGTCCTGTCTTTAACAGTAGGGTCTTATCTACTAGTTCTGTGCGATAACCAAGAAGTTTTGCAATACCCTGTGTTATTTTGGGAGTCTCCTAGACCATCTTCAACAGCCACTCAAAGGGAGGTCTCTTCCATCTAGCACTGTTTGTTCCTTTCCAAGCAGCTCCCAGGTATACATATGCATTAATGTTCAAACACTGTATGTTCATTTCTCATGGGGTTTGAAGGGCATCACTTTTCCCTCTAGGTTTCCTAGCCCCCAAGATTCATTCATCTCTACTCTCTTTACTCCTATCAGGCCTCCCTCCTCTCACTCTAGTCACAGAGTCCCCATTATCCCCATCCTCCCCCCAATATCACCCGACTCCCACCGTCCTCCCTCTCCTGATTTCCTTCCTTCCCTGACATCATGGTCTCTTGCATGTCCCTCCCTTCTCTCCTCCCTGCCTAATACCACCCCCCATAACATCTGTTCCCTACTATCCCCTTTCAGGTTCTTCCTTTTCCTGTACCTTTATGTGTGCTTTCCCGTTTCCTGGTTCCTGGTGTTACATCAGAATTTATATACTCACATAGAAGGGATTGGTGCTGCAATCTAAGAATGAGGGAGAACATACATTGCTTGCTTTTCTATGTATCTTTTGTTTGTGGTTCACCTAGGAATTGCATAAGATGTTCATCAAGAGATGAATGGATAAAGAAATTGTGTTACATATACACAATGGAATATTACTCAGCCATAAAGAAAAATGAAATTATAAATTTGCAATTAAATTTGGTGGAAGTGGAAAATTACAGTGCGATAACTCAGACCCAGAAATTCAAATGCCACATGTCCTTCTCATATGTAGATCTTAGCTTTAAATCTTCTTTTTTTAGATGTATAACTTGGAACAAAAGTGGAAGCCAGACAACTAGAAAGGAGCCCTGGGGGAGGGAGGCATGTTAAGCAAGAGGGGATGGAGGATTGTAAATAAAACACCTTCTGGACATGACACAGCTTTTGCACACATCAAGGCACAGCAGAGATGGTTACCTGCACAAGATCATGCCAATCAAAGTTCCAGCATGGATGAGAGAAGGGAGCCCTCAAATCCATTCTCGGCAGGGGAGTTATTGATAGTTGATTGATGAGGGAGGGAAAGTCACTCTTCTTTTGAATCTGACCACAGCTAGGTTGCCCGTTCTCCAGTGGATGGCTGCACACTCATGTGCATGCCTATGGGCAGTACTAATTGGACTCAGAGTGCTATTAATAACAAAATAAAAGGAGACATGAGTTTGGAGGGTTGGGGATAGAGGGAGGGATTTGGGGAGGTTGGAGGGAGATAGTGGTGCATGCGTGTGATCAAATACACTGTACAAATTTATGAAATTTTATTTTTTAAAAACATTTTATTATTTTTATGTGTATGTTTGTATTGCCTGCATGTAGGTAAGTGCACCCACGTTGTGCAATGCCCACGGAGGACAGAAGAGGCTGTCAGATCCCCTGGAACTGGAGTTACGGACAGTTGTTAGCTGCCATGTGGGTGCTGTGATTTCAACCCCGGTCTTCTGCAAAAACATTCTGTGTTCTTAACCACTGATCCATATCTCCAGCCCCTGAAAATTTCTATGAATACATAAAAATAGTATTTAAAACGTGTGCTCATACATAAATGTAATATTTAAAAGTAAGAAGACGGGAGTTGAGAGGGGGATGTGCTGGGGGGAATCCCAAGAAAGCTGGAGGATGAAACTCACCTTAAGTCATTGTGCACATGTTTGAAATTCTCAAAGGATAAGTGAAAGCTTCCTAGAGCTTTAACTGTGACTTTAAGCTGTGATTTCAGTACCATGCAAAGCCTCTACTCATTTACATTTTTTCTTACTTTGTTATTGGTGTAACAAATTATGTTTTTATGTTTATATTAATTAGCATAATTTTATGATTGTATTTCTTTTTATGCTTTTGTCTTTTAAATTCTGTCAGTATTGAAAGTGATTTGCATACTCAGTATTATAATTTTATAATATTCCAAACTTGTTTAGATATTTAGCATTATTAGAGAGCTTTATACTTTCACATACTTTCATGTGACTCACTAGCAGTTTTGTGTTTCAACCTGAAGATTCTAGTTTTCAGAAGGTTAGTAAAGGTGACCTCCTTCAGCTTCCATTTAAGAACATTCTTGAAAATCTCTCTTTTTTAAATTTGTGTGATTATGTCTGTGGAGTACTTGTGTGTATGTGGCATGCTCACATGTATGTGTGATGTGGACATGTAAAGGGCAGAGATTAATGTCTGGTATCCTCCTTAATCACTGTTTACCTTGGTTTTTTGAGACAGGGTCTCTCAGTGATTTGAATAATTTAGCTGCCCAGAGAGCCCCTGGGATTTTTCTCTCTGCCTCACAGCATTGAGATTACAAGCACGTGCTGCGTGCCCAGCTTTTAAAGTGGGTTTTGGGATCCAAAGTCGGAGCTTCATGCTTGTGCTGCAGGCACATGACCAATTCAACCACCTCTCCAGCTCCTTGCTGTATTGTTCTTGCTGTTTTTTTGTTTTGTTTTGTTTTGTTGTCAGGATTTTGAGTACCTTGTGACCTGTGCTGCTTCTACTTACTACATAATCCGCTGGTAATGTTCTTCACCCTGCATGTGATAGTGTACTTTCCATCACTGTTTTTAATGTTTCTTTCTTTTTTTCGCTTCTAAATATTCCATCATCATGAACCTTTGTGTTAGCCTGTTTGGGTCAACCTATTTCATACTTAATTTCTTATAGCTTGTTGAGCTTATTGTGCTTCCATTTTTTTTTCTCAAATGTGGATGGTTTGTCTTCAAATGTGATCATCAAATAAGTTCTCCTCTCTCTTTTTCTCTCCTCTCCTCTCTCTTTTTCTCTCCTCTTTCTGTAACCCCCCCCACCCGCCAACCACAGTCCGCACTTGGCAGTACAACGTTGCCCGTGAGCGATCACTGGCTCTTCCTTCTTTTGCATCAGATCGCTGACCATTTCTCTCTGTCGATTCTCTCAGGGCAGTTCATATATTCTCCAAATCCAGAATTTATGTTAGGCTGTTCCTTTATAACTTCTAACTCTCTGTTAGTATTCTCCTCTTGTTCACACAGTTTACTGATAAATCGTTTAGATCTCCACCCTTTTTTAGTATTCCTTAAAGGCAGTTATTTTGATTTGTAAAGTAAATTGACAGACACTTGTTTCTTTATGTTCAGATTTGGGACATTCAGTTTGTTCTGGCTTTGGCCATGTTTCCCTTTTTCTTCAAGTCTTTATTGTTTTATGGTGGTTATTTAGCATTTGAGAAATAAACTCTTTCACATCTTTATGGACTTTCTTTATACAGGGGAAGAATTTCTCCAGTCTTTCCAGTTAGAGATTCTTAGGAACTCTCACGTCTTTAAAGAGGTGTGTCTTCTCAGGGTCTGGGCACAATTTCTCACAGCAGTTGGCAGCAGCTTTTTTCAGGAGCTCGTCATCTCTTACCACCCCCTGCTGTCAGACTGTGGTAATGCAGGTTTTCTGGCGCCTCAACAGGTTGGTGAGCCCCCTTGTTCACACCAGCCTCTGGGTGTGAAGCCCCAGCCCCGGGTTGCACCAGTATTCTTAGTCAAGACAGGCAGAAAGCAGTTCATCAGGCAGCTCCCCACAGACTGAACATCAGCCATGCATTCCACTCTTCCTTTTTCTTCTTCAAGAGACGCCATCAATCTAATATTCCTTCCTGATCATGCTGAACAATTCCAGCCTCCATTTACAGCAAGCGTGTGTCTTTTGGCCTGCAGTGAGCCAGTCTCCAGGCATCTGAAGCAAGCAGGCTCCTATCTAATGCTCTAAATCAGGTGAGACTGACCCAGTCTTGTACTTGGTCCTCCCCAAAGCTAGAATGTTGAACTTTGACCAATCTTCCTTCCGTAATGGAGAAGCCCTGAGCTGATTTTATTCCCCATTACTGTTTGGTGGAGAAAATATCATGAATGAAATTATTATTTTTTTCACCATCTTCAATGGGCCTTTCCTTAGTTTTGAACATGCCTGGGGTACTGAAACTTTTAAAGTAGTTTTTAGAGTTCTCATAAGGACTTTTAGAATATTTATTGTTATGTTAGTGTCTTTGTGGGGAATGAGATCTAGTGTTTTCTGTTCTGTTGTGCTATAAAAACAGCGTTTAACAAAAGAACAGTGTTGCTAATGGGGAGAAATAGAAACAATGGCTGGAGGCAGAAGGAGAAGGGAAAATTTTGAGAAAATGTAGGGACTGAGCCACATCCTGTGCTGTTGAGAATAAATCAATACAGAGTAATAGACAGATTGTGCTCGATACAGGAGCAGTGGTTTTTAAACTTCTGTGTTCATTAGGAACATATGGCAAGCCTGTGAAAACACAGATTGCTGAGCATAAGTCCTGAGCTTCTGATCAGTAGGTGTGGTGTCTGCATTTCTAACAGGTTCCCAGGTGATGCTGATGCAGCCTCTCTCTGGCTCCTGTTCTAGAAAAGGAAAGGATGCTCTCCTGAGGAGATTGGGGGTACAGAATATGGACTTTCTCCTGGGGTTTTGCTTTCTGTAGAGCACTGAGGGCTAAAGCAATCAACTTTTTAGGCAATCTCCCTGTCCTGCCTCAACTTCCAGAGTGATCAGATACCAGTCATGAGCCCTCTGCTGAACTCAGTCAACTGATTAGAATGCCGTTTCACAGAATACGTGTCAACCTTAGGCTTAGATAGAGAGTGCACACATGTCAAATGCTCTCTGTGGACCTGTAAATGTTCTCAGATTTCCTCCCACGTGAATATAGAAGGAGGTTGCTGGTGTGCTTTACTCCCGTACAGGTTGCTGTCGTAGTTGCCAAGCTCCTTTACGTGCTCACAATTCTCACCTCTCTTTTACAACTTTTTCAGGTGCCTGCGAGGTCCTAATTTTCTCCCCAGGCAGCAATTTAGAAATTTCTGTGACAGGTTGAGTGAGACTTGAGAGGAACTCTGAGGCCTCATCAGCTCCTCAGCAGAATTCCAGCACTAGCCATGCTTTCGTTTTGTCCACGCAATTCACGCAGTGGGGAAACCATGTCCCTGGTAAGCCCACTCAAGTGCTACAAGTTTGAAAACCATGGCAGTAGCCTGGGGGGGTGTTGACAGACTCTGAATATTGTCTACATGATCCACCATAGGAGAATTATGTTAGCTGAAAATAAACAAATAAATAAAAATAAATATAGCAAACCTGTGATGTGTAAAGAAAAATGTCAACATTTTCACACTTTAAAACTTATCTCATCAGGGGAAAGTTTGTGTTTTTTTTTGTTTTTTTTTTTTTGAAGAAAAATCAGCAACTTTTGGTTAAAAAAAATAATCTCTCTCTCACAAGCTGCATCTGCTGAAGCATCTGTCTGTTCTTGTCAAGTCTGCTTGAGCTGAAGTTCCCAGTGTGTTAAAGTCAGCTTCAAGCTCTTTCAGGGTCTGAGACTACTGAACACCCAGCTGCAGTGAACTGAAGTGGAAATGAAAGGAAATCCATTCTGAAGACTTTCTCTCTCCCTCTCCCTACACCTTTGATGTGAAGAAAGAAGCTCAGCTTCTAACGCGGTGATAATGGAATTTCTTTTCCAGTCAGACTTGTCATGTATAATCCAACTGTGTCTTAATCCTTCCCAGTTCCTCCAGACTCCCTGATACAGGTTAAGGGCCTAACTACAGAGCTTCACTGGGACCAAGCTTGGAGAGGGAAAGCAAAGGCAAATGTTTACCTCAAAATAAAGACAAACAAAGGGATGTGAAGGCTGGTGGAGAGTAAAAGGGTAAAGTTGTATTTTATAACACATAGCATTACTTCAGCTGGACTCTAGAAAATCTTCCTTTCTTGGTTTTGTTTAAAGAAACCATGTGTATGTAACATGATAATAATAAATAGTCTAAATTCTAATCAACTGTAAAACTATAAAAACTGCATTAAAATATAAAATATTTACATTATAAACTAATAATAGTTACATTATATCTTATATCAGTTGTAAAGTATGAGTAAGTACAATAATCTCAAATAAAGGAGCTAAAATATACTTAAAATCAAGCATGTTAAAATGAAAGTAGTCTTGAGCTCATTATCAGTAACATCTAATAATAAGTACTCCTGTTAATACTCCTGACATAATAAGATATGTTTTATTGAAAAATTTAAAGATTAATGGGGCTGGAGAAATGGCTATTAACCAAGAGCACTGGCTGCTCTTGCAGAAGACCTGGGATCGAATCCCAGCACTCCAATGGCTGTAACTCCAGTTCCAGGGGTATTTGATGTTCTCTTCTGAATTCCACAGGCATTGCATGACACAGGTGCACCTACCTACATGCAGGCATTACACTCATACACATAAAATAAAAATAATAAAAAAAATTTTAAAGAGAAATTTAAAGATTAAAGGATAACGTGAGATCATTTTTACCATTTCTTGCCTTTTTGTATATATAATTTTACTATTTATTTAAAACTTTGCATACAAATAAAATGGATATGCTTATTTATTTTAACATAAATAATTAAATGTTAACTGACCATTTGACACAAGACAGCATATCTTTAGAGTTAATCAAAATTCCTATTTTAGAATTGTTAATGCTAAAAATACATACCACTTTATATAAATATGTAGTATAAGACCGTAAAAGTATAGTTAGAGTAATTTTGGAACTTTTTGGGAATTCAATCCTAATTCCAAGCCAAAATTCATTGAATGATTTATTTTTATTTTATGTGTATAAGTGTTTTGCCAGCATGTAAGTGCATCCAATGTTCATGGAGGCCTGAAAAGGGTATCAGGTCCTCTGAAACTGGAGTTGTAGATGGATATTAGTCACCATGTGGGTGCTGGGAACTGAACCTGGACCCTCTGCAAGAGCATCCATGCTCTTAACCACTGAGCCATCTCTTCAGCCCCAGGTTTCTGAAAAAAAAAATCATTCAGGGGCTGGAGAGATGGGTCAGTGGTTAAGAGCACGGTCTGCTCTTGTAGAGAAGCTGGGTTTGCCTTCTTCTGACCTCTGCTGCATTGCGCAACACAGGTGCACTTACATGCACACAAGCAATACACGCACACACATAAAATAAAAATAGGAAATAAAATATTTAGAAACTGAAACAAGTCAGCAAATCAAACCGTAATTTTAAAAATCAAACATTCAGTTTCAATACTACCCCAAGGTATATTAATTTGATACGTGTTGAAAAATAATGGAAACTCTTAAAAGTCTTTGCTTTCTGTTATTAAATCATTGTGGACTGTCTTATTTCTACACAAAGTAGTTTGTTAAGAATGTTTTCCCATTTGGGAGCATTTGAATCACAAAGTATAAACTGAATTTGCATTTTACTAGTTACTGTATTTACTGGTGTTTAAAACACACTCAACAGTCTTATGAATTTAAAAACTGATGCTAGTTTAATCACCCCCCCTACACACACAAACAGCTTGATTAACATGCAATAATCCTGCCAGTGTAGTTTATTGGCATAAAATGTATGAAAATAAAGAACTACATATTTTCTGTGTATTAACCATGTTTTCACTATTTGAGCTCATTTCTATAGCTGTAACAGAATACCCAAGACTAGGTAATTTGCAAAGAAAAGAGGTATATATTGGTCCACAGTTCTAAAGTCTGGGAAGGTCAAAATTGGGCAACTGCATCTGGCTTCTGGAAGGAGTCTATATTAGCTTCAACTCAAGGCAGAAAGTAGGAGGAGATACATACAAGAGTGCCTATGCAGGAGAATACGGGGAAGTGCCAAGTTTAAAGCTATAGCAGTTCCCTTATGAGGGCAGAGCCCCCATGACCTAATTACCTCTTAAAAGACCACCACTCTCAACTGGACTGGATCCCCAGCATGAATCTTAGGGAACGAATCATAATCGTACCATAGTTCAGTGCCAAGTGTGTTGCACTCCTCTTATACACAGCCTTCAAATATTCTTGTCCCTTCTTCCAGCCACCACTGCAGTGACTAATTCCACCTGGGCTTTGGCCAGGTTCAGGCACACACTTTGCCTTAACCAGTACCAAATATATATTCCTTCCCATCATACAGCTTGCTTAATGGTTCAGTGTTGAATGTCTGTAGGAATCTCTGAACTCAGGAATGTGGAATCACCATCTGATGAGCAAATAAGGGCTTTGGGTTACCCTTGATCAATGAACTAAAGGAGCCCATGGCAAGATGCTTCATCCTCCAATTCTCAGAGCAGGGCAGTTTAGAGATGTTTCTTAAGACTTTTCAGCAGATCATGATAGTAGGGTTCGTCTTCTTAAACTGCGTGTCACAACCCTACACAAGGGTTAACTTAATGTGGGAATCACAAAATATTGACAGGAGTAAAAGGGTTTTGAATAAACAATGATCAAAAATTAATTAAAAATCAAACATTCAGTGAGGACAGGGTATGCTTGGGAGTGCTGGCCTGGGTTACATCTTCGCTACAGCCTTGGTCCTGAACACACCATGCACTTTGTACTGTGCATCCTGTCACACCACAAAGCACCAACATTGTCTGGAACACCTCCGCTCAGATCTGAGACTACTATAGGTTATGAATGATGGTGGGTTTTTTGGGGGGGTGGTCTTTTTGAGACAGGATCTCCCCACAGCCCCAGCTGTCCTGGAACAGACTATGTAGACCAGGCTGGCCTTGACCTCACAGAGATCTGCCTGCCTCTGCCTCCCAAGTGCTGGGATTAAAGGCGTGCACCACCACGCCTGGCTAATTTTGGTGTTTTTACTGTAGATACAAAGCTTTCTGCTCTTACAGAAACACAATTATCAGCCATATTTTTACCCAAATAGAGAGGGAAAGGTGGTAATATTGCTACTATATATTTAAATAATCTCTGTATACTTTACAAATTATATCTGTGGTTTTATGTGATCTGCTGAAGAGGCCAGTTATGATTACTGACATTCCTATATTACATATAATGAAAACATGTTTGAGAGAGAGAAAATGATTCACTCACAGTCACACCTCCAGAAACCTGGACATGCATGACAACTGCTTTAGACTCAGACTTGCTTATTCCCGCTCATTTTCTACTCACGCCTCAAGGTGTCAGAAAGCTAAGATACCCGAGTCTGATCCCCCAGCTCCAAACCCAGCTCCCAACTCCCACCCTGTGGACTTAGACCTGCAGTGTAATCCTTTCTTGCTGTGATTTCCTCATCTCTAAAGTGGGCCTGAGGATTGCAGTGGGCACTGTTCTAGCATTTAGCAAGTAGAGCATCTGGGTTACTTTTATCATTATTTTCTTCTCTTCTTGTGCTTGATTCTGTTTTGCTCTTGTGAAGGAAATGTTTTTTTCTTCATTAAATTTTTTATGAGGAAAACAAACATATTCTAGGGAAAATTGTCAAGAAGTAGAAAATAACAACAAAACATCTTTTATATGTACATATATATATACACACCTTTAATGCTGTCTAACAAACATTATATGAACAGGTGAACACATTTCAGTAGCCTGTAGACAGGTAATTAATCATAGCAGAAAAAATATTTTCAAGCAGATTCTATCAGGCATGAGCATGAAGGATGAGGGTGGAAATGCCAGACATCACTTGACTCCTACAAAAGTTTTTCTTTCCCAGACTGCAGGCCAAGAGAACTGTGACAGTTTTATTCATCTAGCACTCCGACAGTGTCAGGTATCACTCTAGTTTACAGTTATTTTAAATGTTAAGAAAAAAATTTCAGGACTCCATAAAATGTCTTTCCCTTTAACTCCAGTGTATTTTAAGAATGATTCTGAACGATCTTCTAGTCGACTCAGTTCCCCTACCCCATGTCCATTAGGCTGTTTGTGCTGCTATAAAGAATATCCAACATTAGGTTCTTTGTAGGAACAAATTTATAGTCAAGATTCTGGAGACTGGAAATTCTAGGATCAGCTTTCTGCATCTTTCTCTACACTTTGTCCCCACGTGGTGGGAGACAGATGACAAGAGAGAGCAAATCCACAGCATGAAGCTATTTCTGTAGTAGCATTGATACAGTCATCATGATTGAGCTTTCATGACCTAACATCTCCTATTAAGCCCTACATCTTAACTGCTGCATTGGTAGTGTGTGTGTGTGTGTGTGTGTGTGTGTGTGTGTGTAGGAATTGAGTCCAAGGGTTCATGAACACTAAGTACATGCTCTACCATTATGCCACACAACCAGCCCCATAAATACAAGCATTATTATTATTACTCTTAATGAGAGTTTATTTTCTATTTTTATTGAATTTTTGTGTATTTCATACTAAACATCTTAATTATACTTAGAATCCCTCGCCTATCTGCCTCTTTTCATATAGACCCCCACCAGATTTCATGCATTCTGTCATATACAAGAACTATCAAGTCAAGTTTATGTCCTCAGCTGTCCCTCAGTGTGAGTTCATCCACTGGAGCCTGGTCAACCTCTCTAGCATCACTCCCTTAAAGATCAACTCTACTTCACCCTACAGTTATCAGTTTCTAATAGTTCCTCAGCTACAATCGGAGCTTCTTACCCATTCCTCATTTCTATGCTGGGTTTTTGTCTGGTTTGAGTTTGGGTGGGTCTTGTGTGTGCTTCCACCATTGTTGTAAGTTCATAGGAGCAAGTTTTCAGCGGCCTGGAAAACTGTTTCCTTGGTCATCCCCCACCTCTGGCTCTTGTAGGATTTCCACCCCCTCTTCCACGATGGTCCCTGAACCCTGGGTAGCAAAGGTTTAATATAGGAGTCCTATCCAGTGATAGGCACTCTTTTAGTCTCTTATTCTCTATGTTTGGCCAATTGTGACTTTCTGTGTTAATCACCATCTGCTGAATGAGGAAACTTTGCTGGTGAGAATTGAAAGAAGTATTAATATTCTCTCTGCTCCCTGTTCCACTATGTTTCTTGAGCCTTAGGCATAGAGGTTGCATGGTAGGTATGTCACTTAGGACTGGGCATCTCATAGACACTTATTCTGTGTGTTTGGCCAGTTTTGGAACTGTGTAACAGTCTCCATCTGTTGCAAAAAGAAGCTTCTTTGATAGTAAGAGGTATACTTGTCTATAAATATAAGGGTACATATTTAACAAGCAGTATGAAATTACATTTGACTAAGGATTTGACAGACATAGATTTTGCTCTAGAATCTATGACCTATCCAGCCGTGTGTATTTAGCTATGTTTGTAGTACCACATATGAGTTTCCTTCCATTGAGCAGGCTTTAAGTCCAATTAGATAGTTGTTGATTACCCCAAGGTAAAAATGTCACTACTGTACCAGTAGAAACACATTGCTATGTTGGTCATTGTTGTGGTTATTAGGCTTTATGGCTGGGCTGGACCATTAATTTCTTTTTCTCCCTTAGCAACTTGCATAGTATTCTCTAATATAGGAAAGCTAGTCTTCAGGGAGGAGGCTACCAGGCCAGTTCCAGCTCCATTGCTCCAAGTGCTGTATCTGAAGTATATCCTGTCTTCAGCAATAAGAGTTTACCTTCAAGATCTGGGAAGCAATCAAGGACTGTGACAATAGCCTATGTTATTTTTGGAGTGTTTTTGGACTACCCTTACCAATAACTTGAAAGGAGCAAGAACTGCTTCCAAAGATGGCTGCCCTTAGGTTGAGCCTACATCCCTCAGGAGCCTCAAATCCAGCTGTGGGTTTGGCAGTACAGTGATTACCGAGGTAAGCAAGTCAGCAACAGTCTCATTTAGTCATACTTTCTGACTGGGAGAACAGCTGCTGGGTGCCATCTTTAGATATAAGCAGTTGTTTAAAACCGAGATACCCTGGGGTCAGGGAGTAACAGCACATCAAGGAACCTCAATTCGGCCCTCCATGTCCCCTGGGGGAGAGAAGGCACAGAGAAGCAGTTTTGGTGAGCAGGAGTGTCAAGCTGACAATACAAAGGGTGCAAGCAACAGAAAGCTAACTCAGCCTGTGAAGAGCATAGGGAAAAAGAGCTCTGTCCTCAGAAACTGGGACAGATCATATGAACTGAGTATTACCTTGGATTTGATAGTGTTGAGCGTGAGGTCAATGGGGGGGATCAAACTCCAGGGCCACCTCTATGTCATTCACTGTGGCAGTCTTAAACCTGAAATTCCAGGAATGTACAAGATGCCCACAGCTGTATCCCTCCAGCAGGGTGATTTATACTTAGGTCTTGAAAGTAGGAAGATCCTTCAAGATGAAGCTCAGTCCTGTGGTTGCTTTTCATGCTTCCAGTCTACCTGGGAGACACTTTCCAGCTAAAACATTAGCCAAGGTGAGGGTAAGGTGGTATGATCTGGGAAGTCATGAGAGGGTGAGAGAATCTGCCCAGCCCATGGACTACAGAGCTAAGTGTGGTCAGCAGAGGCCCCTCTGCAGGAGAAAAGGAAAAACAAGTGCAGCAAAGACAGCTCTGGCCAATACCAGACATAGGTCTAGTTCAGATTCAGCAACAGTATAAAGCAAAGGAAAGACAACCGTCCCAAACTCCCCACCCCCATGAGTATCAAAGTCTTCAGTTTGCAGGGACCCAGCAATAAGCTCCTCCAACGCCTCGTCTTTTTATCCTTTTTTTCTTTTTCTACCTTTTCTTAGGATGCTTGCCCTGCCCTTTTACTATACATTTGACAGGATTTGTACTCTATTTTATTATTGAAAACAATATGTTTTTATTATTTTCCTTTACACATTTATCTGATTTTATTTGCACATTTTCTATTATTGGGCAATATTTACTCTTTTCTTTAGTTTTTTTTTTTATTCCCAGTGTTTTCTCCACTTTTTCCTTGTCAACATTTAGTAGTATTTTGACTTTATTTTATAAAATAATTTTATGCTCTTAATTTCATTTCCCTTCTGATATTTATATGTATCTAATTTTGCTTCTGAACTTTTGCATTATTGGGAAACCTACTACCTTTTCTTTTAAATAGTTTCCTGACCCATTTCCCTATATAACATTACCTCTGCTCTCCTTTTTCATTCTTCTTTGGTTTCTTTTACGTGCTTTCCTACCTCCCCTTTTCCATGTCTTTTTCTTTATCTCACTGACTTACTGTTTCCACAGTCACACTAAATGTTCCTAACTTCACAGTACATTCCTCACTGCTTTGCCATCTTTAGTTTTATGGCCATTTGTGGCATCTTAGTAAACTGGAACTAATTTGAAGAGTATTACTATGTATTCTTGGATTGACAGTGTGGCTGATGGTATATTTTGTGTTCTCCTCACTGAGTGGTACTTGGAAATATTCCTTTAAGAATAGGTTGCTGTAAAATGTAAAGATAATATTCATCTATGAAAATCTCAAAAACAAAAAGGTTAAAACTTAAAAAAAAAACAGGTTAAATGCTACTCCTTGGAAATCAATCATTCTAACAGACTGAGCTAATGGAAAACATTCTTGTTAGAACAATAAATTCTCTAGTTTTAACCATAAAAAAGAATAGGTTGCTGAATAAAAAGATTACCATTCTGAAATCAAATGAACCTGGAAGAAATATAGAAAACAAAAGGCACATAAATTGCAACCCAGGTGTCCTAGTTTGTTTCTCAATTGTGACTAAACGCTCTGACCACTACCAACTTGGGGAAGAAAGGGTTTATTTTATCTTTCATCTCCCAGGTCACAGTTCATCAGGAAGCCCAAGGTAGGAACTCAGGGTAGGAACTTGGAGGCAGGAGCTGGAGCTCAGGCCATGGAAGTATGCTACTTACTGTCTTGCTCCCTCAACCCAGGTGTGTCAAGTTGACACTAAAGCTATCCAGCACACCAGAAATGTAGAAAACATGAAAAAAATAAAACAATATTATTCGTCTGAAAAATCATAATTTCTCAAATACTAAACTCAAAGGTATTGAAGTAGTTAACACATCAGATGAAGATTTCCAAAGTTTCCTGGTAAAAATGGTGAGTGACCCAAGAGGATACAATTCAATCCAGAGAAAATGAAGCAAATAGACATGTTGGAAGTTATACACTCAGTGAGTTAAGGAAAATCAAAGTGGAAAAGATGAAAGTAGACACAGGCAGCGATAGGAATATGGGGTGGATGAGAAGCCTGTGGAAACGCTGCTTTCAGCATCACAGGAGCAGACAAATGAGTATCCCCATTCAGAAGAATGCTGAGACACAATCATGGGACTGAATGTCAGAGCCCACAGGGCATTAGAAAGAGTTCAGATAAACACAGGCATAGAGAACCTAGTCAACAGAATTGTAGCAGAAAATTTCCTGAAACTAGAGAAAGACTTTCAAGTACAAGAGGCACTAAGAACCCCAAGAATTTCTGCACAACTTATAGTCTAGACATGAAAAGTATAAAATAAAAAATATTAAAAGCTGTAAGAAAAAACACCAACTAACCCGCAATAAGGGACATCAAAATGCCATCAGATTTCTGGTCATCAACCCTCAAATCATCAACCCTACATCAGCACACCAGAAATGTAGAAAACGTGGGATGCATGATTTTCTTTCCATGTTAGGAAAGCGTGCATTACTATATTTCATGCCTTGAAAGTAAATACCTGCCAACTAAGATTGCTATACCCAGCAAATCTCTATTTTAACAATGAAGGAGAAATAAGCACTTCTTATGACAATCACAACCTAAGGAACCTCTTGGCTGCTACACCAGCGCTGCATAGAGTACTTAAAGGGGTATTCTACAGAGTGGAGGAAGGAAGACGTCCTCAAAAAAAGAGACAGGAAAGAATAACTCCAAGAAAGGAATGCTTGAATGAAAGGAGCTAAGAGCAAATCCATCATGTGCAAAGCAGCAAACCAACAAACATCTGATACTAAATAGCATAGAAAGTAGGAGCTGGAGAAAGGACTTGTGGTTAATGTCACATAACTGACCTTGTACAGGACCCAGGTTTACCTCCCAGCACCCGTAAAGGGTTGTCAAAACTGCCTTTAACCCTGTCTTTAAGGGGATTCAATTCTGGCCTCCTCTGATCACCTGTACTCACATGCATACACACACACACACACACACACACACACACACACACACACACACATGCACACACACACACACAATTAAAATAATAGAAATAAATCTTTAAAGAAGAAAGTAAATGACAAATCCAACCAATCAAAAAACAACCAAAGAATTACCAAAATTAGTAAACATCTCTAAATAATAACCTTAGTGTAAAATGGCCTCAACTTGTCCATAAAGATACACAGACTTTCTGAATAAATTACAAAACTAGATTTTAGACTTTCATGAGATCAAGCCAGTCAACATCTCAGCATTAAAGGGGGAGGGGCTCAGGCACCCTCACACCTAGCTGAGGAGCTATGAGGAACTATCAACAGTCGGTGGCTTCTGGGAAGGGAAAACCCATTTCCTTTAAGGCTGTTGTCCCTGGTAGGCGAACCATGTCTCAGCGGTGGCCCCACACCCATGAGTATATGGGTAGCAGTAACTGAACTTGGTGGGTTATATAAAACAGCTTGAGGGCTGGGGAGTATGTGGTGGATCTTGGAGGAATTAGGTACAGGAGTGGGATGCATATGATCAAAACACATTGTTCACTCGTATAAAGTTCTCAAATAATTAATAAAATATTTTGTAACAAGGAACTGGGATTGTAGAGGTAGCTCTGCAACTAACAGCATTGGCTGCTTTTGCAGAGGACCCAGATTCAGTTCCCAGCACTCACATGGTGGCTAATAACTTTCAGTAACTCCAATTCCAGAGGTTCCAACACCCTCTTCTGACCACTGGGATTGTACACATAGGTGCATTTATACACATGCAGGCAACACACAAAGCATAAAATAAAAAAAAACAAAGTCCAGAGGAACAAACAAAAAAACTATATCCATAACAAAATAAAAGACAACTACATCCAAATATCTGTTGTTTCCAAGAAACAATTCTTATTGCTAAAGTCAAGGACAGAATAAAATTAAGAATGAAAGGATGGAAAACAATCCTTCGAGTGAACAAAAGCTGAAGACAAGCTGAGGTAGTGTGGGGGCTCAAATGAGAACATCCCCCATAGGCTCCAAGAATTCGGACAATTTATCTACAGTTGGTAGTGCTGTCTGAAGACTTTAGGAGTTGTGGCCATGCCATCACTGGGGTTGGGCTTTGAAAGTTCTTAAGTCCTGCTGGATTTCCAGTCTCTCTGCTTCCTGTGACTGCTTGGAGATGTGAGTGCTTGGCTTTCTACTCTGGCCTCCTCGGCCACCATGTTTCTCTGCCATGATGGATTCTTACCCCTCTGGCACCATAAACTCAAATAAACTCTTCCTTCTATAAGGAAGTAACAGAAAAGTAACTAAGACAGGTCATTTTCACAATATCTAGTAAAGTAGTATTAAAACCAAAATTATAAAAGATAAATAGGTCACTATATATTAAGGAAACATGAAGAAATTACAGTTTCAAATATATGTGTCAAATGATAGCAATCTTAATTTTGCACAAAAAAACGAATGAACATAAATGGTTAAACAGGTCCTGACACGATAATGGTGGATGATTTTTAGCACCCAATGCTCATTTCTTGATAGGCCATCCAAACTGAAAATAAACAATAACCTCAAAGTTAACCTACACCATAGATCAAATGAACGTAACAGATAATATAGATATAGAATATTCTATCTAAAAGGCACTGAATATGCGTTCTTCTCAGAAGCACATGTAATATTCTCTATAATAG
The DNA here is from genome assembly GCF_000622305.1 of Nannospalax galili. Classification (NCBI taxonomy): domain Eukaryota; kingdom Metazoa; phylum Chordata; class Mammalia; order Rodentia; family Spalacidae; genus Nannospalax; species Nannospalax galili. The sequence goes on from NW_008332087.1 coordinate 2,339,755, forward strand.
ACCATTCGTATGCCACACATCAAGTCTTGTCAAATATAAAAGAATCAAAATAATCTTTCATAATACTATAGTTCAATAAAACTAGAAATCAGTCACTCCTTTAATCCCAGTACTTGAGAGGCAGAGGCAGGCAGATCTCTTTGAGTTCAAGGCCAGCCTCTTAATCTACATAGTGAGTTCCAGACCAGCTGGGGCTAGGGAGACCCTGTCTAAAAAAAGACCGAAAAAAACATCAAAACTACAAATCAGTAACAAGAGAAACTATAGAAACTATACTAATACATAGAGACTAAACAATAAATTCTTGAATAACCAGTGGGCCATTGAAGAGATCAAGGAATTGTTAAGAGTTTCCAAAATCAGGAAAATGAGAGCACAACTTACCAGAACTTTTGGAATCCAGCTAAGGCCCTATAAAAGTGTATAGCTATGAATGCTTAAATTAAAAAATCAGGGACGTGGTGAATACACTGTTAATTCCAGCACCGTGGACACAGAGGCAAGCCAACCCGGTTTACATAGTGAGTTCCAGGCCAGCCAGAACTATAAGGAGACTCTGTCTCAAAAGGAAAACAAAACAGACCCCAGAAAGGTCTGAAATAAATAACCCAATAGTACATCTCAATCTCTGAGTGGATTGCAGAGAAAGAACAACACAAATTCAAAAGAAGTATGTAGTTGGGCTGAGGAGATGGATCACTGGGTAAAAGATGCATGATGTGTAATCTTGAGGATCAGAGTTCTGATCCCTAACACCCACATCAATTCTGAGCAAGCATGGCTGCCCATCTGTAACCCCAAGCCCTAGGAGGCAAAGACAGAAGATCCCCAGGACAAGCTGAAGAGCTAGACTAGCCAAGTTATCTAGCTTTAGGTTCAAGTGAGGGATCCTGCTTCAACATATAACAGGGAGCACAAGTAATGAAGACGTCTGAAGTTCTAGCCTCCACATGCATGCAGACACACATGTACAAGCATCCACACACATATAGACGCACATCATACATATACCACAAACATTAAAAATAATAAAACCAGCAAGTGGTAAAGAAATAATAAAGATCAGAGCACAAAAGAATGAAGTGGAGAGTGAAACAGCAATGCGTAAAACCAGAGGTGATTCTTTGAAAAAATAAACAAGATTGGCAAAGCTCTAACTAATCAAAGAAAGAGAAGACAGATCCACGTTAAGAAAATAGAGTTATGAGGATGGGGATCTACTACAAATTCGAAGAATCATTAACATATATTTTGAAAACCTCTTTTCCAAAATAGTGACAAATCTAGAATAAATGGATTTATTTCCAGGCACATATTTCCTTCCAAAATTAAATTAAGAAGACATAAAAAATAAACATATTTGTATAAATCAATCAGATTGAAGCAGGAGTGAAAATATAAAATATGGTTCAGAGCCAGATAGATTAAGTGGTGAATACTTTGGAAACTTTAAAGAAGAACTAATGCAAATTTTCCTCAAAGTGTCCACAAAATTGAAAGGGGAGGAATACTACCAATCTCATTCTAAAATTCTGGACACAGAATTAGTTATATCTTGGTATTAGTTTTACAAGAAAATAACTATAGGCCAATTTCTCTAATGAACACATGCTCAATCAGTACATAAATAGACTTAATCACATAAATGGACTTCAAAACAGAAATGACAGGGCCATGTCAATTAATGCAGAAAAGGTCTTTGATACAATTCAATGTCCTTTTGTGACAAAAACCCTGAATAAACCAGGGATAGAAGGGGCATAACTCAGCGTAATAAAGGCTGCATATGACAAGTCTATAGCATACATTAAACTAAATCTGGGAAAACTGAGAGAATTCCTTTAGAATCTCGAGTGTGACAAAAAATGCCCATTGTCTCCACTCTTGTGCTCAAAGCCTTAGCCAGAGTAGCAAAACCAGAAACAGAGTGCAGTTAGGAAAGGAAGAAGTGAAATTATCCCTATATGCAGATGACATAATCCTATACATAGAACTTCTTAAACCTTCCACTTCAAACTCTGAGACCTGTTGAACACTTCCAGTAAAGTATCAGGATATAAAATCAGTACAAAAATCAGCAGCTTTCTGTATAGAAATAATGAACCTGCTAAAAAAAAATAGCCTTGGGAAGGGGGCTAAACCTGTTCACAGTAGCTTCAAAGACTATCTAGGTGTAAACCAAGGCAAGGGGATGAAGGATCTCTACAGTGAAAACTTCTGAGACACTGAAGAAAGAAGTTAAGAAGACACCGGAAGACCCAGCACTTGGGAGGTAGAGGCAGGTGAATCTCTTTGAATTCAAAGGCCAGCCTGGTCTATATAGTGAGTTCCAGGCCAGCTGGGGCTACAGGGAGACCCTGTCTCAAAAAGTATTGTGAGAATATTACTGAAAGTGATTAAAAGATTCGATGACCCCTGTGTAAAAGTCTCAAGGGCATTCTTCACAGAACTAGAAGAAAGAATTCTGAAATTCATATGGAAACACAAAAGACCCCTGGATAGCTGGATCAATCCTTAGCAGGAAAGACAATGATGGAAGTATTATAACGCTTGATTTCAAGTGATACACAGAGATAGTTAAAAAAAAAAGAACAGTATACACACAAAAAGAGAAATGTAGAGTAATGAATAGAGGATCCATATGTAAGCCCACACGGTTATAAATATGTAACTTTAGAGAATGATGTTGAAAAAATAAATTGAAGAAGACAGCCTCTTTAACAATAGCTCACTGATAAAAGTGGATTTCTAAACACTGAAAAATAAAATTAGATCCATACTTCTCACTCTACACAAAAAGTAATTCAAAATTAATCTAAGGTCTTTGTATGTATTGTGTGTGGCATGTGTGGTGCATGTATGTGACTACAGGTGCTCATCTCCATGATTATGTGCATACAGAGGCTAGAACAGGAATTTGGGTGTCTTCCATCACTCTCCACATTTTTGCTTTGAGACAGGGTCTCTCACAATAGAAGCGCTCCATTTCATCTAGGCTGGCTGGCCAGAGAGCTCTGGAGATCTGCCTGTCTCTGCTCCCCAGTGGTGGGGTTAAAATCATGTATAGTCATGTCCAGCAATTTATGTGGGTGCTGTAGAGTGAACTGAGGTCCTCATGCTTACGGAGTAAATGCTCTTACCCAATTTGTCATCTACTCAGCTCAGACCAAAGATCTTAATGTAAGAACTAAAACACTTAAGGATGAAATCAGTAGAGGAAAACATAGGTAGAATATTTCAAAGTAGAGTTGTGGGTAAGGATTTTGTGACAAGGACCCCAATAATACGGAAAATAATCCTTGAAAATTCATAAATAGAAGTATATGAAATTAAGTTTTCAGCACAGTGAAGGAAATGATTACCAGAATGAGAAATTGCCTACAGAATGGAAAAGAAATCTTTTTCAACTACACATGATAGAGGGTTAATATCTAGAATATATAAACAACTGCAAAATTAAACACCAAAAATACCAAATTATCTAAACAATAAATGAGCTAATGAATTGAACAGACAGTTCTCAAAAGAGGAAATACAATGGATTTTTTTACAATGTATATTTTTATTGAATTTTTGTGCACTTCATATAAAACATCTTAATCATCTTATATCCCCTCCCCCATACACAATCCTATAGCTCCCCCACCAGATTCCATGCATTCTGTCATATATGTTAAGATTTATCGAGTCAAGTTTGTGTCCCCAGATGTTCTTTAGTGCAAGTTCATCCACTGGAGTCTAGTCAGCCTACCTAGAACGTCTCTTTTAAGGTATGCTTACCTCAACATTGTGACGATGTTCTTATACATTTGTATTTTAAACCTGTATTGTTTTGGTTTTCACAGAAAGCAGCCAATACAAATGGCCAATGAATACCTGATAAAACATTCAAAGTCCTTAACTATGAGGGAACTGCACATTGAGGTTTCAACTTACCACAATCAGAATGACTACCATCAAGAAAACAAGTGACAGTGAGAGGTTGTGGAGAAAGGAAAACTTATTGTTGGTGGGAGTGTATACTTATGTAGCCAATATGAAAATCAATAAGAAGCTTTCTCATAAATTAAAACTAGAATTTACATGCACCCAGCTATTTCATCCCATTCCTGAAGGACTTTAAGGCCACATACCACAGAGATACATACATATCCATGTTCATTGCTGTACAGATTAAAATATCCAGGATGCTCATCAGCAGATGATTGGATAAAGAAAATTTGGTACATATACAGCATGAAATTTTATGCAGCTGTAAAGAAATTTAAATCATAACCTTTCTATGGGAAAAAATGGATAGAACTGAAAAATCATTATGCTTAGTCAAAGAAATCAGATTAAGCCAAATCTTGAACACTTTCCTTACATGTTGTATCTAAATTCAAGATTATACATATGGGGGGTGGAGGGGCTGGTGAGATGGCTTAGTGGTGAAGAGTACTTGTTCTTTCAGAGGAACCAGGTTTAGTTCCCAGCACCCACAAGATAGCTAGCAACTGTCCATAGCTCCAGTTGTAGGAGATTCGATGCCCTCTTCTGGCCTCCACGGACACTGCACACATATGGTGTGCTTAGATACACTCAGACAAAACACTCCTAAGCCCCCTCCCTCCCCAGCCTTCCCAGCGAGCTGGCAAGCCAGTGCCTCTGCTTTGGTTTTGCTTATTCTGTCCCCCGTACCCCTTCCTTTACTTTTCTTTTTCCCTCCTCCCTCCTTCCACCATTTCCCCTTGGAGAGGCTTCCCTGGGCAGAGGCAGAGCCGGCCTCACCCTGTGCCTCTCCCCAGCTCCCGCCACCCTATGGCGACAGGGAGCCCCCCTCCTCACCAGGGCACCAGCACCGGCAGGAGCTGCAGGGTAGCAGCCTGGGCCCAGGCTCAACCTGGAACTAGCTGGCTGACTGATCCCTCGTGTTTCAGTCGCCATGCTCGCCGGTGCGGTGCCCTGCTTTCCCTCAGGAGGACAAGGAAGAGGAGGGAAGGTAGCTACATCGAACTGGGTGTCAGGCAAATCCAAAGTATATCACGAAGTTTCCAGGACATTTGGAAAAAACAGATTGTCTTTCCTACCGGAAAAGGCAATCTCTTAGGAAGCCCACATGTGGAAGGAAGGTCAATGTGCCGAGACATACATACAAATCAGAATGTTTCTCCGTCCCAGAAAGATGAAGTAAATCAATGGTTGGCCAAACTCGAGTACCAGTTCAGCCTTTACCCAGAAATATTTGCTCTGGCCAGCCGTCTTTTGGACAGGTTTTTAGCTACTGTAAAGACTCACCCAAAATATTTGAATTGTATTGCAACCAGCTGTTTTAATAGAGCCAGGACTGTTGAAGAAGTTGAGAAAATTGCAGTCCTAAAGATATTGGCAAGAGGCAGTTTCTATGGATGTTCCTCATCTGAAATTTTGAGAATGGAGAGAATTATTCTGGATAAGTTGAATTCAGATCTTCACACGGCCACACCACTGGATTTTCTTCACATTTTCCATGCCACTGCTGTGTAACCTAGGCCTCCCTTACTTTCCAGTTTCTCCAAACTGAGCCCGGCCAGCATCTGGCTGTCCTAACCAAACAGCTGCTGTACTGCATGGCCTGCAGTGACTTCTGCATTTGGTAAAGGATCCATGCTTGCCCTGACCATGGTTAGTCTGGAAATAGAGAAACTCCTTCCTGGTTGGCTTCCTCTTTTACAATTGAGCTGCTTCAGAAAGCACAGGTGGATAGCTCCCAGTTGACCCACTGTTGGGAGCTGGTGGCGTACCACCTCTCTGCTCTGCAGTCTTCCCTGCCTCTGGATAAAGTTTCTATCTTCTGTCCCCTCAAACCCACCCTGCGACAAAGGAGCATTCAAATTACATCCCTCATCTGTCTCAGACCCAGATTTCTCCAAGGCCAACAGTGAGCCAGAAGCACCAATCAGAGGAACAACAGCCTTCTACCGTCATCTCCCAGATGCCAGTGGGTGCAAGCATACCTCTGCTTAATGCAAAGTGGGAGAAATGGGAGTGGATGACTTTTGTGATGGAATCAAATGACTATAATGAAGAAATAGAAAATATCTTCAGAAAATATGGGTTTTGTATGTGGCACTGGTCTGTCAAGGCAGGAGGAGCACGCTTCCCCGTGTATACCTTTGTAGCCTGTTTCTGTCATGTAGTTTCAAGTGTTACCTTCCAGTGCACCCTAGGGTTCACTGAGAATGAGAACATAGAAAACCAGGGAAGACTGTAGAGAAGGGCATGCACTTTAGCAGACTGAAGTGAGCCAGGACAAAAGAAAACACAATAAACCACTTATTTGTGTAGCTAATTATAACTCACAATTATTTAATGTAATGGCATACGTTTATAAACTCCAAAGATCCAAAATATATTTAAATTTTTTTTTAAATTCCTGTGTTATGTTAGCTCCACTCTTTTCTCTGTTAAATTATAGCTTGCTCCATGTCAAAAAAAAAAAAAATCAGTGTTTAGGAGAAAATTTCCAAAATAGCAAAACCTTGTTCCCAATATCCTAATTTAGTTTCTATTGCTTTTTTTTCTGCTTCTCCATTGGATAAATAAAGTTTGTACATGTTGATCTATATATCCTAATTTTCAGTCAGTAGGTAACCCTGAAATTAAACTTTTTAGCAATTCAATAAGCAAATTATTTTTGTGTGGCAGCCATGTTTAAATCCCTCAAGTTCCTATTAGTCTGTAAATGATACTTTACAATGTCATCCCATGGGAATCGGAGCTGATAGAAAAAGTTTCCTTAGTCTCAGGTTTTATTTTTAAAACAAAATGACGCTTTTCTCTCTTGTTTATCCTAAAGCTTAAAAATGGCATGTAATTATTAAGCCACTTATATCTGTTGAAAGCATTTCTGACATTTGTACAAAAGAATTTGTGATAAAGTTAATATATCCAGGTGCTCACCAAAGAAACATAAATGGTAACATCTAATTAGATTTTTGTTGCTAATCTGTTTTCATTTATGATCAGTAGGGGCAACTGTCTAGACATTGGGACAGCTCTATGATTTTTAAGTCTGCACTTGAAATTGAATTCAGTACCCTAGTTTTATGTTAAACTATTAGGATTTCTTTGATAACAAGCTAATGCCCCTCCTCCCAACCTGCCTGTATTTATCTCAGTGTCTCTACACTCTGGGCTCCCTTTGCAGTCTGAAGAAGGCATTGCAGTCAGAATCATGTATAGGTAAGAAAAGCTTCTGGTAGCAATAAAATGTCCTAAAAACAAAAACAAAAACAACTGCAGCCAGTGTGGTGCGTGGCTATGGACAAGGCCATCAAGAATTTCATTATTTGGACGGAGTATAGTTGAGGCCGCTACCATCAAGGACGTTTCTGAATCACGTGTCTTCGAGGCGCGCTTCCCAGGCTCTATGTCAAGCCACGTTACTGCGTGAGCTGTGCCATTCACAGCAAGGTAGTCCAGAATTGATCCTCAGAAGCCTGGAAAGATCGAACGCCCCCACCACGATTTAGATCTGCTGGCGCTGCCCCATGGCCTCCACTGAAGCCCATGTAGAGACCTGACTTCATAAGGAGAGAAGAAAAAACATCTTCCAGGAAAATTAAAAAAAAATGGAAATTTTATTTACAAAAACACTCCTAAGCATAAAAATCAAAACAAAAATAGAATAATTTTAAAAACACTTAAAAATTATGCGTGTGTGTCTACGCATGTCTGTATTTACATTCGGATATGTGTAGTTCATACAACTGAAAAGGGGCATGAGAGGAGAGGACGAGATCTCGAGTGGGAAATGGGGAAGCTAATGGGGTACATGTGATTAGAAAGCAGAAGGGGAAACTGCTGGAGGGAGGAAAAGAAACAAGTAGGGGAGGAGATGGGACATGGATCACGAGGCAGAGCAGTGCTGTGGAAAATGCCTGACGAAATGACATAAGGAAAGATGGCTTAGTTTTCTATTTTGGTGTATAGTTTAAGAAAGGATGCAGTTCACGGTGGTGGAGAAGGTAAGGCAGCAGGAGTGCGAGGGAGCTGGTCAGAAACGAGAGAGAATGTCTGTGCTGAACTTGCTCTTCTCTTTATTCAGTCTGGGTCCCCAGTGCATGGGACCATGCCACCTGCATTCGGGTTAGGTCCTTCTTCATCATTTAAACCTTTCTGGAAACACTCTCACAGACACACTCAGAGGTGTGTTTCTATAATGATTTTTAAGTCCTGTCAAGTTGACAATGAAGATTAACCAGCTTCACCTTCGAAACCATCTTTGAGAAGCAGCAAGGAGCTGCCGAGGTACCCCCGAGTACCTTGAAGCTTCATTGCTAATGTCTTCTTGGACCACTGGAGATGCTTTCTGCAGAGGCAATGACAGGTAGAAGTGCTTAGAGTTAAGTTCCACAGTAGCTCTCCTGGCCATTGCCTGGTGAGCATGATTGCTCAGCTCCTTTGTCCCAGGAGGGATGAACTCTACCCGTCACTTAAAGCTCCTTATGGATCAAGCAGGACAGGTTGTGACCTCACCTGAAATCCTGCCCCAATTGGCCTCTTCTATTTCTTTGTCCTGTTCATCCTTCTATCAGTTTCTCCTGGAGCACTTCCTTCATGGCCTCATTTCAGGCACTGCTTCTGGAGAACTCACTCTAAGATGGATGGAGAGAACAAGGGAAGCTGGTCTGTAAATCAGCTCCTTGCATATGGCAGTACATACCTGTGTTGTATTATTCCTGTGGATGAGTAACACAATTGTATTTATTACCTAGATCTTTTACTACTCGGAAAGGAGTAAATGGACAAAGTAACTTTTCGTGGAGGTGAAAAATAGTTTGTCTGCTAATATTTTCATTGTACTGATTTTGTCATAATCAGAACAGGCTAAACATTCACTGTAGTAAAACCATGCATGTGTTCTCAGATCTAGTTCTTTCCCTAGATCTGGTTTTCTAAATGTGAGTGACAAACCAGATTAGGGAAAAAAGAGAAAAAGAGCTCCTATTGATTTTTTAAGCTTATTTAATGAATATATATTTAAAAGATAACATTGAGTTTTCACTTTTTAGTTTCTAATTAATACTATTTTTCTTTCGTTTGTTTATTTGTTTGCTTTTTGTTTATTGTTTGTTTGAGACTGGGTCTTTCTGTAGCTCCAGCTAGCCTAAAACTTGGTACGTAGACCAGGCTGGTCTATATCTCACAGATCTACTTGCCTCTGCCACCCTGGGGTTAAAAGTGTGTACCAGCATGCGTGGATTAATACATACTATTTTTAAGTTGTACCCTGTGTTAAACATTTTTTTTTTCATTTCAAGACTAGTTGGATGTACTAGATACCACATTTATGTGGAGATTGCAAATAATAGCAATAATATTAAAAGTAAAAGTTATTAAGCACATATAGCCTTAGGTCACTATATTCAGTACAGTAACAGTGAGCATGAAAATTAGAACAAAGCAGATGAAATTACATAATTTTTCAGGAGCAGTGAAGAGCTACCACCTAGAAAGATGAGATTGAAGCTGATTTCTGCAAGAACAGTCCCAATTAACTATCCCCATTTAAATACACCCAGAAAACTCTTAAGAACATTACACTATAAATAAGATGTTTAAATTAGAGCTCATGAGAAGTGAGAAGATAATGGAAGCAGGGAGCAGACTTAATCACAGCCTCTGTGCCTCCCCCTCATCTCCCTTAGTATTTTGCATGTCAAGTTATGAAAAGGATAAAACAGAGTTGAGGTCAAGATTTTATTTTAGATTAAAATTAATAGCTCCTGTAAAAGTTAATTCAAACTGAGATAGGAATTGTTATTTGCATGACACCACTGTTGTAAAATGTTGGTACCCTCTACCGTTACCCTTATGTGCTAGATAGCTTTAGTGTTAACTTGACGCTCCTGGGTTGAGGGAGCCTCAATTGGGGAATTGCCTCCGTAGGACTGGCCTGTGGCTATGTCTGTGGGGCATCTTCTTGATTGTTCAGTGATGTGGGAGGGCCCAGTCCATTGTGGGTGGTGCCACCCCTGGGCAGGTGGGCCTGTGTGGCATAAGAAAGCAGGCTGAGCAGGGGCCAGGGGAGCAAGCCAGTAAGCAGCATTCCTCCATGGCCTGTGCTCCAGCTCCTGCCTCCAGGTTCCTGCCTTGAGTTCCTACCTTGGGTTTCCTGATGAGCTATGACCTGGGAGATGTAAGACAAATAAACCCTTTCTTCTGCAAGTTGGTATTGGTCAGAGTATTTTGTTACAGCAATGGAGAGACAAACTAGGACACCTTATAGGAAACAATACGATTTTTGATCTTTTGCATTTAAGCTGATATAAATTCCCAGTCCTTATTTTCCCTGTCTCTTGAAAGATGACAATTAACTCTATGCCATTCTGTGGAAACCTCAGGAATTACTCCTTGTGTTACTTAACTTTCTATCCTGGTGACAACATACATGACAAAATAAACAAAGGAGGAAAGATTCATTTTGGCTCCTGTTCCAGAGATTTTAGCCCACGGACTTGGCTCCTCTGTTTCTAGGCCTGTGGTGAGGCAGAGCATCATGATAGGGAGCATGTGATGAAGGAAAGTTGTTTACCTCATGGTGACCAGGAAGCAGAAAGACAGCAGGTAGAGATCAGGAGCAAAATATAGCCTTTAAGTTATACCTTCACTGTTCTGATTCCTCCAACTACTCCTGGTCTCCTAAAATTTCCAGCAACTTCTAATACCCCATTAAGTTATGGATGAATAAATGTGTTAATCCATTGATGACGTCAGAGCCCTCATGATCCAATCACACCTCAAAGGTCCCGTCTGTATCCAGGACCAAACCTTGAACTCATGTATTCTGGGGTGGGGGGAGGGTGGACATTTAAGGTCCTAACTGTCACACCATGAAATATTTTTAGGATTCTTCACAAAGGTGAGAAATGAAAACTCAGGGGGACTTTCTACAGAGTGAAGTAGTAACTTTGAGGGTAGCAAACCTACACACCTGCCACAACACTTTCTGTTTAGCTATAAGACAATCTGTTCTTGTTAGGAGCTTATCCTTCTCCCAGGGAACCTTATCATTTAGTCTAAGGACTAGGTACCAGATAGTAGATTCTGGGATACTTTGACTAACAAGGACAGAAAATAATAGAATACTTTGGAAAAACAGAAGGCTTCATCTTCTTTGCTCAAGTTAATTGGTAGTAATTGCCCAGAAGTTTGTATTAGGTCCCATTCAGAGGCCATATCTGGTATCTAATCTTAGAACAATTTCTTGGTTAACTAGCAATTTGTGCTGTGGATGGAAAAGTGGTTGATATATAAGCCTAGGTTGGAGGTGGTACTCCTCTGGGTCTTAAAGAATGGGTTAGTTCTGAGTGAGGAAGTAGCATTTCATGAGAGCATAGTAGCCAATATGAAAAATCAGTTTTCAATCTGAGCAAAGCAGATGGTTAAAGAGAGTGGCCGTTAAGAAAATAAGATCCCAAAGCTCTTGAAATCAAGAGAAACAAATGTGTAATTGACGAGATAGGAGCTAATCTTTGGAGGATTTACTAATTAGGTCCCAGGTTCGGTTCCCAGCACCCACATGGAGGCTACCATCCATAACTCAAGTTCCAGGGGATCTGATGCCCTCTTCTGGTCTCTGTGGGCATTGCATG